>NC_028351.1:22843624-22878959 GCF_000741045.1 Vigna radiata var. radiata | reverse complement strand
TCAACTATATCCTATTCTATATCATTGAACTTAAACCAATGCAAATCAATTCGAATAACATTTGATCACAAGCAAGCAATCAAGCATATATTAAAATCAAACAAGTTTAGTGGAATACCTGGTTTTGGCGCAGCGGAGAAGAAGGGACGTGGCAAAGAGCACAGTCGCGGAGGAGAAGTCTGGGCTGGAGTCACTGTGGCGGCGGCGGAGAAGCACTCGTCAGACGGCGACGATGACGATTCGGGAGGCGGATGGAGACGATAATGGACGGACAAGCAGAGTCAGGACGGAGAAAAGCTTACAGCGGTGGGGGGTGGGGTTTCGTTTCTGTTCTAAAAATCGCGTGGAAGAAGAAAACTGTTCAAAGTTTTTTTTTTAACTCTCAGAAAGAGAATCCGCCGCGGTTCTACACTTAACCACGACATAAAGGGGGAATACGCCGCAGTTCTACAGACAACCGCGACCTATTCATTTTAAAAAAATAATACAGAATGGCATTTTTGAAATTTTTTTTAACGTATATGCCGCGATTCAGCGCCCAACTGCGACATATACCCTGAAAATTATAAAAATTACTAAGACCAGGGAATAGGCCGCGGTTCTCTGACCAACCGCGGCCTATTCTCCAACGTTCAGAAACGCTTTAACTGCCTTCCCAATTGCTTTTTGGGGAATGTCAGCCCCTGCATTAAATTGACAGGGGAATAGGCCGCGGTTGGTCAGAGAACCGCTGCCTATTCCCCTGTTATTTCATTTTTTATTCAAACGTGGGTCAAAGGGGATGGTTGACTGAAGGATATGCCGCGGTTCCCCTCTGAACCGCGGCATATTCTTTCGTTTTATTTACGGAACTGCCACCGCGCACCATTATGCTGCGGTTTCTGGTGAACCGTGGCATAATGTGCGCTGTAAAAACCCAATTTTTTTACTAGTGAAAGCAAACCCTAGATAGGATAAAAAGGAGCCTAAGCATCCAAGAAATCTTCTCCAAGGAGTGAAAAGTAGGTCTGGCCGCCCTTCTCTGTCAAAAGAATGAGAATGAAATCGTAACAAGGCTATTTATAGCTGAGGAGCGTCCCAGAAAATAGGCCCCAAGCCTAGCAGACAACCGCCCGACGCCACACTTATATCGCCCGGCGGTTTGCCCACCATCGCGCCACCGCTCGGCGCCAAGGGTCCACCGCCCGGTGGTTTGCCCCTAGTCGCAGATCCGCCCAGCATTCACGCTTGGTGCCAACTCCTAGCTTTGGACCGCCCGACGGTGAATTTTGCTGCCGGACGATTCCTAGACTCTTCTTTTCTTTAGTTTTCTTCCTCTGTCCTGAGTCTAAGACCTTCATCTTCAACCCCAATCTTCACTTTCATCAAAATTGCTGCAAAACAATGCAAAACAAGCATAATATCGCTAAAAACAGCTTTTGACTCTCAATTGACTCATTTATTGAATTTTACTTGATTCTAAGCTCATTCCAAGCCTTAAGGGTGTAATTTGATCTAAATTGACATATGAAAATAACTGTTTTTCAACCGTTATCAATGTTACATTCAAGAAGCATCAAGAAGATAAAGCTATGGACCAAGGCCTTACCTTACCCAAGTTGAACTTGCCTACTTTCAAAGGGGAAGTTGAGCCATCTATTTTTCTAGATTGGATAGCTAAAGTGGAGAAAATTTATGATTTGTATAGTGTAGGTGGATCTTTGCGTGTAAAGTTAACTACATTATCTTTAGAGGGATACGCCATGCAATGGCTAATTAGGATGGACATTACCACCAGGGTCTCACACGCGAGCTCTTGGGAACATTTCAGGGACATTTTGTACCAACTATTCGTACCTCTACACTACCATAGGGACCTTTTGATTAAGCTCCAACAGCTTACTCAAGGTAGACGAAGTGTGGAGGAGTATGCTCGCGAGCTCAAAGTGCTCCTATATCATACTAACACATATGACAATGATCAAGCTAAGATAGCAAGATTTATAAATGGTCTCAATAGAAACATCCAAGATGTTGTGGAGCTCCATGATGATGAGCTTTTAGATGTTGTGTGTACATAGGGCTATGAAAGTCAAAAGACAAATTTTAAGGAAAGAGTCCTACTGCAACAAGTTTTCAAGCTCTTTAAAGGAAAACATTTATAAGAGCTCATCATCAAGGGACAAATAAAAGGATGTTTCTCGGGAAATCACTCATAAGTCTCGCCCATCATCTACTAACACCGCGTCTTCTTCTAAGCCCAAGTCACCAATGTGATCTAGTCAAATCAAATGTTTCAAGTGCTTAGGTCATGGTCACATTGCATCTGCATGCCCAAACAAGCGAGCAATGTGCATTAGAGGAGAAGAGGTTGTCACCGATGACTCTCCTCCTTCTTCACCTTCATACACTTTTCATTCTCTTCTTCCTCTAGTGAAAGAAGACATTTCTTGCTTTCCTTTGTTGATTTTCGACTGTGGAAAGTACTTGTTTAGGAACTTTGCAACCACGACTTCCCATTCAATAAAGCTATCCTCCGGGAAAGAATTCAACCATAACTTAGCATTGCCTCCTAACGAAAAAGGAAACAAACTAAGCTTTATAGCGTCATCCGGCACACCATTAATCTTCACAGTGTTGTAAATCTCGTTGAATGTGGTTAGATGCTCATATGGACTTTCATAAGATAGTCCATTGAATTGGTTGCTCTTCACCAATTGTATCAACACCGATTTCACTTCCATATTCGTAGCATTGACCTTCGGCCTAACAATACTGTTAAAGTGGTGAGGGCCAACTACTGTTGTGTAATCTGCTAGAGTGCGTCTACCATTATTCTATCCAACCATCTCTTTAGTGCTCTGGTCAAATACTTGTGGTGAAGGTTGTAAAAGTGTCTCCAGAGAAGGAAATAATTCTCTAGACGTTTTGTTTGTCCTTCTCCTTCTAGTCTTGCTCAATCTTTCAAGAAGAGGTTCCTAGTTTTTCTTGCTTCCAATGCAAACTCTACCTTGCATACACAAGAAAACAAAACCCTCGAAAGCAATTATTAGCACAAAAGAAAAACAAAATAAAATAAAAAATCAAGTCAAAGTTAATTAATAATCACACAAATAGAAAATAGTTAAACCACGAGTCCCCGGCAAGGGCGCTAAAAACTTGTTAAGACTCCGGCAAGTGTACTGAATCATATTAAGTAATATAATTGGTAAGACCAAGTATCGTTTTCCCTAGAGACTCACGGCCTAGACAGTCATGTGATTTCTTAATTAGTTAAGCCTTGAGAACAAAATCATTTGGTTTATAATGCGAAAAGTAAACATGAATGCAAGTTTTGATCAATTGACAATAAGAATGCACAGGTGATTGGTTTATAAAATATGGAATGAATATGTTGTTGGGGGTTTCGATTTCTCCTATCCACTCTCATGTATTTATGAATTTGTCTTCTTCATTAATGTTAATGTCACTTTCTAATTTACTTTAAACTCAATGTCTCGATGAAGAAAGCCTATCCTTAATTACTAGTTTACAATGTCTTGTCTCCCTAGCAATTAATTCTGCATTACACAGAAGCTTAAAGGCAACCAAAACTCATCCCTATGTCTAGGCAATACTGTTTTTGGGAGAAATTCCCCATATTTAGATTTCCCCGTATGTGTCAATATCAACAAAATCACTTATCATGCTATGGATGAGTTAAACAAAGCAAGCATAAAGTATAGAGGAAAAACCCTAACAATTAATGAACGAAAAATTTAATAATATAAATCAATTCAATACATGAGAGTTTCAAAGGATTACATCGTTTCCCCCAATAACACATAGAATTTAGTTCACCATAGACATGGCGAAACTAGATGAATAATGCAAAAGAATGAAAGATAAAAACCCTAAAAGTTGAAGATAGGAGCTTCTGCATCCAAATCCGTCTCCAAGGGGTGAAAGGAAATGTTTCTACGCCTTTTTTTGTCAAAAGATACCCTCTCTAGGTCATCCAAATCATTAAATAGCTCGAAATAATTACAGGAAACACAACCTAAGCCTACTCACTAGCACTCAACTCCCCAACTTAGGGCGCCCAGGCTTGACTGCTACTCAACGCCCCTGAAAGGGCGCCTAGGCGTCACCTACGGTACAAAAATGACACTCAGTGGTAGTGGAAGGGCGCTCAAGCGTGAGCGCGAGACTGCTGTGTTGAGGGCCTCAGAAAAAGGAAGTCAAGCGCCAATGCGAGACTTCAGCATTGAGGGTCCCCGAAAGGGCGCTCAAGCGTCCTACGATTCCTATTTCTGATGCTTTTCTTGAGTTCCAACTCCTTGATACTTCAACTCTTCTTCCAAAACATGATTTCAAGCTAGTTTTTAAGTCAAAAAGGGTGTTTTTAATATCAAAATTAAGTATCAAATAACGATATTTTCAACCGTTATCACACTCTCACCTTTAGTTTGCAGTTTTCCACATCAATCAAAACTCTTGCAGTCTTTATAGAAGGTCTCCCAAGAATAAGAGGCACATTCACATCCTCCTCCATCTCCATGATAACAAAGTCCACAGGAAATAGAAATTTGTCTACCTTCACAAGCACATCTTCAGCTAACCCATAAGGATATTTTAGAGATCTATCTGCTAGTTGAAAAGTCATTCGAGTAGGCTTGAGTTCCAAACCTTCAATATCTTTAAGCATAGAGAGCGGCATCAGATTGATACTAGCTCCCAAATCAATTAGCGCCCTTCCAACAGAGATATTCCCTATAGTGCAAGGAAAGGTGAAGCTTCCTGGATCTTTTAACTTGGGAGGTAAAAGCTTTTGTATGATGACACTACAGTTTCCTTGTACTTCAATGGTTTCCTCTTCAATGTATTTCCTTTTCTTAGTGAGGAGTTCCTTCAGAAATTTAGCATATGAAGGCATTTGTTGCAAAGCTTCGGAGAAGGGTATGTTAATCTCCAATTTCTTGAAAATCTCCATAAAATGCTCAAACTATTTTTCCTTCTCCTTCCTAAAATAATTCTTTGGGTAAGGAATGGGTTTTTCATATAATTCTCTCTTTTTTTCTCTCATGTTCTTCCTCTCTTTTTTTCTTCTCTTCTCTTTCTTTTTCCTTTTCTTTTCTCTTACTCTCTTCTTTTTCTTTCTCTTCTTCTACATCTTTTTATTTTTCACTCAACCTTTCTTTTTCTTTTCTCTCTATTTTTCTCTCAATTTTTCTCTCATCTAAGACTTTGCCACTTCTAGTAACAATGACTTTGCATTCCTCTCTAGAGTTAACTCTCATATTACTGCCAAAATCTTCCATCTTCTGGACTAGGTGACCAATCTGCATCTCCATCCTTCTGAGTGCTGCTTCAGTGCTTTTATGATGAGATACAAACATCTGCATTAACTTTTGAAGTGTGTCATCTAGCTTTGCCATTCTTACTGATAAAGAGGATTGTTGCTGCCATTGTTGTTGTTGTTGTGGTGGTGGTGGTCTATTGAATTGTCCAACAGCTTGCCTGAATTGACTTTGACCTAATCTTGAGTGAGGTTTCCCCCCATGGTTGAAATTATCTTGGTGGAACTAAGTGCCCATATAGCTAGCTTCTTGTCTGAATTGCATCCTGCATGCACTAGACATAAAGCCCTAGAAAACACTGTTAGCACAAAAAAAAAAACGCAAAAGTAAAAATATAATAAAAAGGATAAAATAAAATAAGAAAAATAAAAATAACAATAAAGTCAAAGTTAATCAAGAATCACATAAATAGAATAGTTTAAACCGTGAGTCCCCGACAACGACGCCAAAAACTTGTTGTGTGACCGGCAAGTGTACCAGATCGTACAAGTAATATAAAATGGTAAGACTAAGTATCGTGTCCCAAGAGACTCTCGACACTAGACGGTCGTGTGATAAGTCGATTAATTAAGACTTAAAAGGAACGAAATTGGTTTAGAATGCAGATACAGAAAATTAAATATGAATGCAGTTTTGATCAATTGAAGAGTAACACAACGATGAACCCTTGCATCCCTAATAATCAATTCTGCATTTAGATTAGGAGCTTAAGATGACCAAGACTTATACCCCCATCCCTAAGAATTACTACTCTTGGGAATAATTCTACAAGAACCTGAATTGTAAGGAACCTCCCAAAACTCATGCAATTCATACATCACGCTATGAATGAGTTAAACAAAGCAAGCATTGATCACAGAAGAATTACCCTAACAGTTAATGAAAAAAGAAAATATTATTAAGAATCAATTCAGATACATGAGAGTTCACAAGGTTACATCATCCCCCAACAACAAATAAAAATTAGTTCACCATCGTCATGGTGAAACTAGAGTACAATGAAGAAGAATGAGATAGAGAAATGTTGAGTCACTGGCAAGTGTACTAAATCGTGCAAGTAATATAATCGGTAAAGCCCGATATCGTTCTTCCCATGAAACTTGAAAGATTTTCTTGTTCGTGTGAATTAAAATCGTAAGACTTGTAAAAAGAAATAATTGTGGTGAATGCAAAGACAGAAAATAAACATGCAATGATGTTGATTCGATTGACGAAAAGAGACTATGGATGAATGGAGTTGTTGGGGGTTTACGATTTCATCTTATCCGCTCCCTCTTACCTACTCCTCTTGTTTATAGCGCTTTGTTATCTAATTGTTATGCAAACTTTTTTAGCCTACCCTTAACCCGATCCCTCGGCGAAAGGAGCCTATTACTAATTACTGGCTTGCTATCACTAGCCTCCCCTAGCAATTAATAATGCATTAAGAACAAAAGCAAAAACAATTGATCGTCCTACCCCCTATCCCTAGGTGAGTATTGCTTAATCAAGGGATTTCTCACCAGTTCATGACATTACTGTACGTCCCCGTATCAATAAAGACAGACAACAGTTACCGAATGAGTTAAACGATAAAAGCATTACGCGCAGGTGAGAACCCAACAATTGATAATCAAAGCATATGAAAAATCATATAAATAAACAAGAGTTTCAATACAAGAAAGTTTCAAAAGATTACATTGTTTCCCCCAACAACAAAAGGGTTTAGTTCACCATTGTCATGGTGAACTTAGATGAAAAGTGAAGGAAAAATGGAAAATCAAACCCTAGAAAGGATGAAAAGGAGCCTAAGTATCCAAGAAATCTTCTCCAAGGAGTGAAAAGTAGGTATGGCCGCCCATCTCTGTCAAAAGAATGAGAATGAAATCGAAATAGGGCTATTTATAGCTGAGGAGCGTCACAGAAAACAGGCTCAAGCCAAGCAGACAACCGCCTGACGCCACACTTATGCCACCCGGCGGTTTGCCCCTAATCGCGCCACCGCCCGGCGGTTTGCCTCTAATCCCAAATCCGCCTAGCGCCTACGCCAGGTGCCTTCTCCTCGCCTTGGACCGCCCAGCGGTGAATTTTGCCGCTGGCTGGTCCCTAGACTCTTCTTTTCTTCAGTTTTCTTCCTCTGTCCTGAGTCTAAGACCTTCATCTTTAATCTCCATCTTCACTTTCACCAAAATAACTACAAAACAATGCAAAACAAGCATAATATCGCTAAAAACAGATTTTGACTCTCAATTGACTCATTTATTGAGTTTTACTTGATTCTATGCTCATTCCAAGCCTTAAAGGGTGTAATTTGGTCTAAATAGACATATGAAAATAACTGTTTTTCAACCGTTATCACAACCCCAAACTTAGAACTTTGCTTGTCCTCAAGCAAAACAAAACAAAACAAAAAAAAGCTTGGCTTTCTACTATTTCATCCAATTGTTCAACATTCCTAAAGCACATGACAAGAACTACTCAACTTCAGATCTTCAGTGAAATCATATCAAGATGCATGCATGCTTCCAATTCAGCTCAGTTCACAAGTTAATCAACAGATGTTACACATTATGAATGATCAATTCACTAAGCAAAAATTCAATCATGAAATTTAGCAATTCTCATCAAGCAAGTGTTTCACTCAATCACTCAAGTGTTTAAGGTGGCACTCCAACATTCTATCATTCACAAGTCACATGAAACAAAATTTCCATTCATCTAAAACAACCAAAATCCTTACATGCAAATGCCATCAAAAGGACTTTTCTGGACAAAAAGATCCTTGAGTTAAGAGAGCTTTCATAATATTTAACAACTAAGCACAACTCTCCTCCTCACCAACTTCACTTTTCCCAATTTCTTCCATTTTCTTTTGCATTGAGCTCTCTTTCATGCTTTTTCTTCTTTTCTTTTCTTTTTCTCATGTATTTTTCTTTCTCAACAATCGAGCTCAATGCTTTTCTATTTTTCCCAAACAACCCCAAACTTGAACCTTTCCATTGCATACAATTAAGCTCATCCCAACTCAAGGTAAAGAATTTCAAGACAAGGGTTCACATCCTGTTTAAGGCTAAGGTTCAAAAAAGGGTATAACACATGAAGCACTTTGGGCGAAAATTTGGCTAGAAAAGGATTTTCAAAAATGGCCTTGATCATATGACATTCACATGCAATTCATTCAATTATCAAGATTCAGGCAATATCATTCATGCTTTCCTGTGAACAACCCATACAACAGTAAAAACTCTGGAGCTTAAAACCTCACACACATGCTTCCTCACACAATATTCATTCATACACCCCGCTTAGCATCATAACCACAATCATAATTCATCACCCATCTGTTTCACAAAATAACACATGCAACACAGCTAAATTATCATTCACATCAAATCATCATCAAATAGGCTCATCATGCAAATTATTCAGTCAAACATCTTCAGAAAATTATTCAAGCCAAGCACACACTAAAAATAAAATTGCAACCTATTCTAAAAATTTCAAAATACAAAGGTGAAAGAAAAACAAAACCTTGTCTACAGCTTGGACATCTCTCAGTAGATGTCCTCAATCAACCCATGCTGCCATCTGAGTCCTCCTGACTCCCATCATCAGCATCCCCATCGGCGTGTGGTGCTTCAGTACCAGACTCAGTATTCTCTGACTCCTCCTGAGGCCAGGCCACTGCTACGTGAAACTCATCCATGGTCCACCGATGTACTGGTGGATGATCATACAATCCAATTATCATCTTAGCAGTTGCTGTCTGTCCCCTATAAAGAGCCTCCATCCTAGATTCAACCAGGGACATATACATGACCCGCATCTGAAATGGCTCAGCATGTTGTGCTGGTGCCTCATCTGGCACTTGATCCTGTGGTGCTGTAGCTCTCCTGCGACGTCTCCTGGGTGCTCCTCCTGCCACCCCTGCCTCAGCGCAGTATTCATGGAAACAAGCTGCATCAATAGCATTCTTGGGTCTCTCATATGGTGGAACTGCAATGTCCACCCCAGCCCGACGACACAGAAAAGTGATCAAAGATGGATGTCCCAAAGGCGTCCTGCTGCTCACTGTAGTAGCGCAGCTATGAATCTCGTCAGCGATGATTTTGCCAACATTCACATCCATTTGCCTTATCAAGTAGAAAATGAGAAGGACTCTATGCATCATGACGTCGGAGATATGGGAGCAAGGCTGAATGTTGGCACGAGTAAATGCCATCCAATATCGTGCTAGAGGCGTTAAATCCAATCTCTTAATATTGACCGGTGCTCCATTAGGGTTAGCCCGAAAATTCCTTCCAAGGAGGCACATCACCCTCTCAATCTCAAAAACATCACCTATCAATCCCACCTGTGCAGCATGTGACACCCGGACACTGACGAGGGCGGGGAGTGATCGCCGGTGCAAGAGGCATGGACAAGGAGCGGCTCCTGGCAGGCTTCTAGTGGAAGGGGCACGTGGACGAATCGAACATACACCAGAATGAGAGGGATCTAGAGACTGTATAGGTTTGGGACTATACAGTTGAAGGATAGCTTAAAGGAATTGATTTGGGTACTCATATCAACAAATGCATTTGCTTTTCGGTAGCCTAACTCATAAGAACTCCATGGTTAAGCGAGCTTAGCCTAGAGTAAGTATGGGATGGGTGACCTTCTGGGAAGTTTTCTCGGAAAGTGTGTGAGTGAGGATAAAGCACACTAGAAAGCCTCGTGTTGATGTGTGGGGGCAGTCAATAGTCCCTGTAAGTTGCCGGGACATTACACGACATACTGGCATTGCTCCCCTGGCCATTCTGTGCCCAAAAAGTTGTTTATGGAATCTCTGTGAGTATGTTTGATTATGGTTAAATGAAAGGAAAACTTAATTTGTGTGACATTGTGACAATAGAGAGAAACACCACACCATACACCTGTGAGTTGAGTGAGACACTTTTGAATACTTGAGAGATATATGTGAGTTCTTGAGTGAAACACTTTCCCTGATGAGGAATAGTTCTCTGAATTTCTAATTGCATCTCTGCCTGGTTGATTGATCAAACTTAAGGATAACACCTATTGAAAATGCATCACATTGAGCATGATTGAATTGAAGCATCTGCTCATCTTGACTGAAATCTTATGCTGAAATTGATAAAAGTGTTTCCTTGTCTTGAAAAAGTTTTTGAAAAAGGTTGAGTCATTGTAGTGATTATTCTGAAAAGCTGAATTGCATTTTGTTTCCTTGAAGACAAGCAAAGTTCTACGTTTGGGGTTGTGATAATGGGTTGAAACACCGTTATTTTCTATGTGATTTTGATACTAAAAGCACCCCTTTTCACTTAGAAACTCGCTTGGACTCATGTGTTTTCAATTAGTTGTGTGAATAAGAGAGTGAAGGTTCATTTTAACCGTTTACTGACAAATTCCCCTTGTTTCGACAGAAATTGAAGCAATACTAGAAGAAGAAGTGAAAAGCCAAGAAGATGGAGCTCAAAAGGGGTCAAAAAGGCACCAAGAAGGGAGGAAACCCGAAGCCCAGGCGACAGGAATGAAAAACAGCACATCCAAAAACGACGCTGGTCGCCCGGGCGACAACTCCGACGCTCGGGCGACGGATGCCCGTAGCCTAGGCATCGAAAACTGGCACCCAAGCCTCACATGAACCTCAATTCACGCTTGGGCGAGCTCCCTACGACGCTTGTGCGTGATTTCACGTGGATCGAGCCCTAATTCTGCTCTGATTTGATTCTTTTGGACCGGGTCGCACTTTTGGACGCGTCTGACACTATTTAAGGAACCTTGGGGCTATAGGTTTTGCATCCCTGGCAGAGAAGAGCATAGCAATCCACTCTTAGCCAATTCTTTGTCTTCCATTCTCTCTTCTTTCTTCCATTGTTCATAGGGTTCCCCCATGTCTATGGGGAACTAATTTCTATTTGTTGTTGGGGAATGATGTAACCTTGTGAACTCTTATGAATTTGAATTGATTCTTAATTTCATATGCTTTTTCCATTAATTGTTAGAGTAATTTATGTGTTCTTATTGCATGCTTATACAATAACATGATCTGTGATTTGCATGAATGCCGATAGGTTTCTTTCAATTCAGGTCCTTGTTAAATTACTCCTAAGGATTATATTGCACAGACATGAGGGTATGGGTCTTATTCGTCTTAACCTCTTGATCTTCACATCATTTTACCAGGAATGCTAGGAATTTATGAACTGGTAATCAGGGACAGGCTTATTTACCGAGACATCGGGTTTAAGTGTTTTAGTGAGGGACGTTAGCATTAATGAATAACGAAGAATTCTTATATACACGAGAGGGAACACTGTAGGCAATCCCTGGGTATATTGAGTTCTTAAAAAAATTCAACAAAAAGAAGAAGCTTGTTGGATTGAATCGTCAAGTGTACCGAGTCGCACAAGTAATATAAAATGGTAAGACCAAGTATCGTATCCCAGAGGACTCGACGCTGAACAGTTGTGTGAAAACACGATTAATGGATTTGTGTTTCAAAAAGAATAAAATAAAACAAAGTAAAATTGATCAATGGCAAAAGAGCACAGAGATGAATGAAGGTTGATTTATATGAGATGAGTATGTTGTTGGGGTTAGATTTCACTGAGTTCCCTCTCATGTATATAAGAATTCTCCTTTATTCATTAATGCCAACGTCCCTCACTAAAACACTTAAACCCGATGTCTCGGTAAATAAGCCTGTCCCTAATTACCAGTTCATACAATTCCTAGCATTCCTAGTAAAAAGATGTGAAGACCAGGAGGTTAAGATGACTAAGACCCATACCTTCATGTCTGAGCAATATAACCCTTAGGAGTAATTTAACAAGGACTTGAATTGAAAGGAACCTGTCGGCACTCATGCAAATCACACATCATGCTATTGTATAAGCAAGCAATAAGAATAGATAAATTACTCTAACAATTAATGGAAAAAGCATATGAAATTAAGAATCAATTCAAATACACGAGAGTTTACAAGGTTACATCATTCCCCAACAACAAATAGAAATTAGCTCCCCATAGACATGGGGGAACCTATGAACAATGGAAGAAAGAAAGAGAGAATGGAAGACTAAGAATTTACTAAGAGTGTATTGCTATGCTCTTCTCTGCTAGGGATGCAAAATCTAAAGCCCCAGGGTCCTTTAAATAGCGCTAGATGCGTCCCAAAGTGCGGCCCGATCCCAAAGAATTAAATCAGAGCAGAAACAGGGCCCGATCAACGTCAATTCTCGCTCAAGCGTTGCAAGGAGCTTGCCCGGGCGTGAATCAATGGTTCTGTAAGGCTTGGGCGCCAGTTTTCAGCGCCTGGGCTACGAGCGTCCGTCACCCGAGCGACCAACGTCAATTTTCAGCTCGTTGTTTTTCCTTCTTGTCGCTTGGGCTTCGGGTTTCCTCCCTTCCTAGTGCCTCTTTGACCCCTTTTGAACTCCTTTTTCATGGCTTTTCACTTCTTCTTCCAATATAACTTCAATCTCTGTCAAAACAAGGGGAATTTGTTAAAAAACAGTTAAAATCAACCTCAACTCTCTTATTCACACAATTTATTGAAAATATGAGTTCAAGCAAGTTTCTAAGTGAAAAGGGTGCTTTTAGTATCAAAATAACATAGCAAATAACGACATTTTAATTTGTTATTAAAGTTGTCCAATAAAATGGAGCACATGGCATCTGCATGTAAGCAAGCATTCACTGAAGGATGCAACTAACTGGGTCAAGCTAGTGACGTTAAAGAAGTGCTTGTTGGGAGGCAACCCAATAATCCAAACTTTTTCTTTTTAATTTTTGTTTTTATTTTTGGTTATAATGTGTGCTTTCTTTTGTTTTATTTTATTGTGCTCTGCTTGAATGAACTGAACTACTTTGATTCAACTGTGCCCTATTTTGTGTGATGGGGTTTGCTTTATGAGATTCTAGTGTTTGATTGAAGTTGACATGATGCATGATGATAAATCCCAATTTGTGAGGCAGGTGCTTGAGACAAAGTTTGATGAAAATATTGAGCAGGATGTTTTTTTGAATTCTAGAGCTTGTGAATACTACCTGTGTGAGTTTTGAGCTTCGAAGTTGTTTACAAATAATTGTTATTACTTTGGAAGCATGAATGATTTTGCCCAAATTTTCTGTGATCAAACTACTTGCCTGTTGGTTCCATATGATCAAGGCCATCTTTTCTTATCCCTTATTCGTTTGGCCTTCACATAATTTTAGCCCAATGAAAAGATAACAATTTGTTCTAACCTTTGAACCTTGAGCCTTATGCATGTCTTGAAAAACCTTTTTGAAAAATCTTTACCTTGAGTTAAGTTGAGAACATTTGATGAGGTACTGATAAAGGTTCAAGTTTGGGGTTACTAGGTAACAACCCACTTCTCTAGGCAGTGAGCAATCAAAAGAAAAAGCAAGTGAAAAGCAAAGGCAAAAGAAAAGAAAAGAAAAATCAAGAGAAAAGAAAGAGCTCACTACAAGGGAACATTGGGAAAAAGGAAGAAAATTTGTTTTGATGGTATTCACACAAATGTCTCTCTTAACTCAAGGAACTTTGCTGACCAGAAAAACCAATTTCTTTCTTAGCCCATCCAAGTTACAAGCCATGAAAAGCCCTTTTGATGATAACTTGCTTGCGATAATGTTTGATTGTGGTTAAATGAAAGGCAAAATTAATTTGTGTGACATTGTGATAGCAGAGAGAAACATCACACCATACACCTGTGAGCTGAGTAAAACACTCTTGAGTGCTTGAGTGATATACTTGTGAATGCTTGAGTGAATCACTTTCCCTGGTGAGGAATAGTTCTTTGAATTTTTGATTGCATCTCTGCTTGGTTAATTGATCACTCTTAAGGATAGCACCTGTTAAAAATACATCACATTGATCCTGATTGAATTGAAACATCTACACATCTTGATTGAAATCTTATGCTGAATTTGATAAAAGTGATCCCTTGTCTTGAAAAAGTTTTTGAAAAAGGTTGAGTCATTGTAGTGATTGTTCTGAAAAGCTAAGTTACATTTTTTTTGCTTGAGGACAAGCAAAGTTCTAAGTTTGGGGTTGTGATAACGGTTTAAAACACCGTTATTTGTTATGTGATTTTGATACTATAAGCACCCTTTTTCACTTAGAAACTTGCTTGGACTCATATGTTTTCAATAAAATGTGTGAATAAGAGAGTTAAGGTTATTTCAATGGTTTTCTAAAAAATTCCCCTTGTTTTTATAGAGATTGAAGTAACACTGGAAGAAGAAGTAAAAAGCCAAGAAGACGGAGCTCAGAAGGGGTCAAAAAGGAACCAAAAGGAGGGAAAACGTGAAGCTCGAGCGCATAGGAGCGCAAAGCAAGAGTCCAGAATCGACGCTCGTTGCCCGGGTGGTGGCCCCCGATGCCAGGACGACAGACCTGCGAAGCGTGGGCTTCTAAATCAGACGCTCAGGCCTTACATGAGCCTCAATTCTCGCCCAGGAAAGCTCCCTACGACGCTTGGGCTAGATTTCACTTGGATCGAGCCCTGTTTCTGCTCTGTTTTGATTCTTTTGGACCGGGCCGCACTCTGGGACGCGTCTGACACTTTTTAAAGGACCTTGGGGCTCTAGGTTTTGCATCCCTGGCATAGAAGAGCATGGCAATACACTCTTAGCCAATTCTTAGTCTTTCATTCTCTTCTTTTCTTCCATTATTCATAGAGTTCCCCCATGTCTATGGGGAACTAATTTCTATTTGTTGTTGGGGAATGATGTAACCTTGTAAACTCTCATGTATTTGAATTGATTGTTAATTTCATATGCTTTTTCATTAATTGTTAGAGTAATTCATTTGTTTTTATTGCTTGCTTATACAATAGCATGATCTGCGAGTTGTATGAGTGTCGACAGGTTCCTTTCAATTCAGGTCCTTATTGAATTATTCCTAAGGGTTATATTTCTCAGACATGAGGGTACGAGTCTTTGTCATCTTAACCTCTTGATCTTCACATCTTTTTACCAGGAATGCTAGGAATTGTATGAACTGGTAATTAGGGACAAACTTATTTGCTGAGGGATTGAGTTTAAGTGTTAATGAGGGACGTTGGCATTAACGCATAAAGAAGAATTCTTATATACATGAGAGGAAACTTGGTGAAATCTAACCTCAACAACATATTCATCTCATATTAATCAACCTCCGTTCATCTTTGTGCTTTGTTGCCACTAATCAATTTTTCTTTGCTTTATTTTATTATTTTTTCAATACAACCGATGATCTCTTTTATTCTAAGTCTTAATTAATCTTGTTTTCACACAACTGTTCAGCGCCGAGAGTCCTCTAGGATACCATACTTGGTCTTACCATTTTATATTACTTGTGCGACTCGGTACACTTGCCGATTTTCCCCAACACTAAGGTGTGGCTTAATGCATTCCCAGAGATTAGCTTCACTGAGTGGGAAGATGTTGTGGCGAAATTCCTGAAGCAATATTTTTCTCAATCTAAGGTCAACAAAGATAAGTAAGAAATCTCTTCTTTTAAGCAGGGCATGGACGAGACTCTAGCTCGAGCATGGGTTGATGTTCGCGCAACCACGCCTGATTGCCCTCTAAGGGGTGCTGAGCTAAACTCATTTGTTGTTGGGGAAGATGTAACCTCTAAACTTTCATGTATTTGAATATGATTTCAATATTTTATGCTTCTTTCATTGAATGTTAGTGATTTTCTTCTATTCGTAATGCTAATTAAGTTTTGTCCATTCATAGTTTGATACTTGATTTGTTTAAGTATTGGGAAATATCTTACGAATCAGGATCTGGAGAATTTCACCCAAACCTAATATTACATAGTCAAAGGGATAGAATGTTTGGTTGTCTTAAGCTTCTGTTCATATACAATATTGATTATTAGGGATGCAAGACATTGTGGTCTAATAATTAAGGATAGGCTTTTTACACCGAGACATCGAGTTCTATGTAATTTAGAAAGTGACATTAACATTCTAATGAAGAAGACAAATTTTTATATGCATGAAAGTATAATAGGTGAAATCTAAACCCCAACAACATCCTTATCTCATATCATCAACATCATTCATTCATTCTTGTTTTGTCCTTAATTGATCAACTTGCATTCATATTTACTTTTATTGCATTTGCATTTTCATTTTAATCTAATGAAATTATTCTTAAGTCTTAATTAGTTAAGTTATTACAGAGCTGTTTAGTGTCGTGAGTCTCTTGGGAAACAATACTTGGTTTTACCATTTATTATTACTTGATACGATTTGGTACACTCACGGACTATTTAACAATAAGACCCATGAAGTTCCTCAACTTAGTGGCAATTTTCGAATTTTCCATCTTAACACTGTCTCCACCCTTGGAAGGCCTACAACTATACCTTGAAAAAACACAATTTGACTCAAAAGTACACTTTTCTTGGCCAAAACTCACCCTTGGGCAACTTGGCATACCTACCTCTACCTCAATATCTCCAACACCTTCCTTAAATTTTCTTCACGTTCCTCATGAGTTTTGAAATAAATAAACATGCCATATATAGCTACTACTACATACTTATCTAAAAAGGACGTTATTCATGTACTCCATGAATACTACATGACATTATTTACGCCACAGGCATCACCTTATAATTCCCATACTTGGATCTAATGAGTTTTGTTGAACATCCCCATCATCTCACCAATAATCTGATGGCACCCCTTCATCAAATATATCTTTAAAAACACTACAACACCATGTAGTTGGTCCATCAGGTCTTGTTTACCCATTATGTTATCAATAGTCTACACACACCCTTGGAATACTCCTTTTTCTTTATCAACAACACTATGGTTTTCTCGAACACTGACACACTTGGTCTAACGTTTCCTCCAACAAGTCCTCCATTTTCCTTTTCAGTTTCACAAAAACAGTTAAGCCACTCAACAAAGTGCTACTGATATTGACCACATTCCAAGCACCAAGTTTATAGAGAACTCCACCTCATGGAGAATTTTTCCTATCTCCCTTAAATGACCTTCCAAGAACTTCCTTTGAAAACATATTATACGCTTTTCCACATCTTGAATCCCTATTATATTTTCACTAATAAAAAATTTTAAGTGGCTTAAATAGCACAACACTCTGCCTCCACTTCAACTCACTTTAAACGTGATGTCCAATCACCAACTTCAGCCTATCTGAGTTTAGAAAAACAAATACTTGTTGACCTCAAGGAATGAGAATGTTATTTACAAACAACCAATCCATTCTCGATGTCACATTCAACTCCTATTAAAGGTAAGCAAATCAAGTTAACCTTGAATCTGCGTTCCTTTACTACCATTGAACACTCTACACAACCAAAGAGCTGAAGCTTATCTAGAAAGAGTGTTGACATCAAAACTCAAATTGCAACTCTTAATTTGATAAACCCAATTTTTCTACTCATACACTTTCAAACTTGTTAAGCCAAGATCGTCTATAAGACTAAATTGTCTAAACGTCCTCATATATTTTGAAGTTTAACAAACATAAACGAAATAAGCATATGACAGAGTGCTATCTCTGGGGAAAAAATTAGATAAAAGATAAGCGATTTATGAAAAAAGCTTTGTGAAATATAAAGACCTTGACAAAAGCTTTAGTAAACACATAAATACATGAATAAACACGTTAAACGGTTTCCCTATTAAACGCGTCAATAAGAGTCTTGTTGAATGCACTCACATTATACATTGCTAAGCAATTCCCAAACAAGCTCTCGATATGTCTTGATAGACAAATTTTCAAAATATGTTTTTGGAAGGTACGCTAAAAGTCTTAAACGATGATCCAAAAACTTGTGTTGAAAGACACCTTGCTAAACAAAGTTTTGAACAAAACAAAGATAACTTGAAAAAACCTTGTGCCAAATGATTTCTTTCATCTAACAATGAAAATTTCATAAACTACATGGTATCTTAGTCAAATGCTTAAATGATCAAATCCTGCCTAAATAGCAGAAAATATGAAAAACACTTTGTTATTTCGAACAAACATTAAATGTCATTAAATTCCATTAAATGCACACGTTTAAAAACAACAAAAGTGATTAGAAAAAGGACATATCTGCCTGCATGCATATCTACTTTACTCTGCGCAAATTACCTATGTCAAGTATCCACCTGTTTCATCCTATACAAATCAAAAGTGGACGTTATAGACAAACAAGAAATTCATGGAATGTTCGCTCTAACAAAAGTCACGCTAGGAAGTTTGTACAACCTACTTTTGATAAAAAATTAAAAAAGCATGTTTGCTCTGACAAGTTAACTTTAACCAACGATTGCTACCTATGACAAGGCTAAGAAGATCCGAAGATCAAAGCAAAGTACTATTTAACGGAAATTTTCTTGAAGCTTATATATTGAAGAATGGTGAAGAAAAGAGCAAGAAAATAAAAAGAACATAAAAGAAAATATCAGTGAAGAAAAGAAAAGTTCAAAGGAAAAAGAAAATATTCTCAAGCTTCATAGAATCATAAGCTTACTATTGTAAGAAGAGAGAAAACTCTGAGATTCTATTAGATTAAATTGTATTGTATACACATCCTGTCTGTGAGAGTAATCGCTAAGGACTTGTAAGCGATCTGTTTGATTGTAAATTCTAAAGAGAATTCAAACACCTAATGCTTAACTCGGTGGGGTTAAACAACAACTAGACGAGTTTGCCTAGTAGAAACAAATAATGGGTGAAACTCAACGAGTGTATCAGGAAGATACCGGGAGTGTCTAGGGATACCAGGAGTGGTGAAGAATACAACACAACTAGGAGTATGTTAGTTTACTATGGCTTCGCCATAAATTTGCTCATCCCCATCAAATCTTGACATAAGACCTCTTTCAACTTTTATCCCTAAACTTCATTCTCTATATGAGTCTGAGTTTAGTAGAGTTGAGATGACCTCAGCTTCTATACACATACTCAATGGATACACTACACTATATAATATGGTATTCCTTCTTAGGAAAACCTCATTTGTATAATACACACATATTAACAAAATTTTCCAATCAAAACTTCAATGATTCTAGGAAAATCATCACCATTACCATTAATACCTCATTTTTCCTTCCTCATTCATCCCACAAAATCCATATATAAGTAAAATCATAATTCAATAGTTGTATAAAACCAAACAAAATCTCAATACAATTTAACACTCATCATTATCACACAACTATCATCCTTTCATTTATCATTATATTTCATCATTTAAGGCATATTAAAATTAATCAACACCGTAATAATCAATAAATTATCATAGTTCCATCATAACATATCATTCAGTCATCTTAGATTCGCTTAATGATAACGGTTGAAATTACCGTTATCTGTGACTTAATTTTGATATAAAAACACCCTTTTTGACTTAGAAACCTGCTTGAAATCATGATTTTGTTTAAGTTGTGTGAATAAGAGAGTTGAGGGTGAACTTAAGGATTTCATGGCTATATTTCCTTATTTTAGCATGAATTGAGACGATTCAGAAGAAAAGATGAAGTATCAAGGAGTTAGAACTCATAAAGGTCTGGAAAAGCATCAGAAAGAAGGATTGCAGGATGCTTGAGCGCCTAGAATTCACTATCTCATGCCTGACTGCCCTTTTTTGAGGCCCTCAGCGCAGAAAGCTTCGGGTTCGCACCTAGGCACCCTTTTGGGGACACTAAGCGCCACTTCCTCGAGTCGCACCATGCCTGGGTGCCCTTTCAGGAGCGTTGAGCGCCAATACTTGTTGTTTCACGCCTGAGCGCCCTAAGTGGGGCGCTGAGTGCTGGCGATATTGGATTAGGCTGTGTTTCTAATTTTATTTCGATCTATTTAAGGACTTGGACGTCCTAGGCATTATATCTTTTGACAAAAGAGGCACATAAACACACTTTTTCACTCTCTGGAGGCAGATTTGGATGCGGGAGCTTCCATCTTCAATTTCTAGGGTTTTTCTATCTAATTCTTTTTTATTGTACATCTACAATAGTGAACTAAATTTTATTTGTTGTTGGGAAATGATGTAACCTTGTGAACTCTCGTGTATTTGAATTGATTTTTAAATACATAAGCTTATTTCCTTAATTATTAGGGTTTTTCTCCTTTGCTCATTGCTTGCTTTGTTTAACTCATTCATAGCATGATGTATGAATTGCTTGAGTATCGGAAGATATCTTACAATTCAAGTTCTGGAGAATCTCTCCCAAAAGCAATATTGCCCAGGGATGGGGATATGAGTTTTGGTTGTCTTAAGCTTTTGTGCATATGTAATGTAGAATTAATTATTAGGGATGCAACGGATTGTGACCTAGTAATTAATGATCGGGTTTTAAGTATTTTAGATAGTGACATTGACATTAATGAAGAAGAAGAATTCTTATATACATGAGAATAAGCTAGGTGAAATCTAACCCCAACAACATGTTCATCTCATAATAGTAATGTCATTCGTTCATCTTTGTGCTTCTGTTCAATTGATCAAATTGCATTCGTATTTAATTTAATTTGCATTTTAAACCAAATGAGTTTGTTCTCAAGTCTTATTTAATCAAGAAATCACATAACTGTTAAGTTCGCGAGTCTCTTGGGAAACGATACTTGGTATTACCATGTTTGTTACTTGATACGATTCGATACACTTGTCAATTCAGTAACACTTAACGAATTTGTTTCACTCAGTGAACCCCTTCTTGGGGGAGGGTTTGCCCATCGGTAACTAAGGGCACCCAATAGAAATGGAATAGATGGGTCTATTTCAACTAGAGCCTATTGCCACCTCAACGACAACCAACGTGAAGACTAGCACCCAACAACCCAAGCCTAGAACCCAACGCCTAAGTCACTGGAAATTGAATATCAGTTGGTTCCCAACAGTTCATGGGTGGCGCCCAACGGTAAGGCCTCTAAACTTCACTAGAAATTTAATATCAATCCGTTCCCAATAGTCTCTAAGTAGCGCTCAACGCCATGTACCGCTAGGGCTCTTTGACTTCAATTTTCAGTGTTGTGCCTAGTGCTACCTAATCACCGCCTAACGTTGTATAAAAAATCAAAGAATAAATAGGCACATCAATTAGCTTAAGTGACTCCAATTGGTGTTTTATCCCTTTTATAAGTCCTAATTAATACCAAATCAGTTTGAAATAACCATTAGAAGCCAATTGTTCATACTAATATGACTATTCGTAATTATTCTTCAAATCAAACAACAATTCAAAATACACACCATGTTTTATCACAACTTCTCAATACAAAATTCACTTAATAATGTTTTTCACAAATTTAAATCCAATAGAGAAAAATCACACAAATCAAATACCTAATTTAATTTAACAATGTTCAACACATGTTAAACTAAATCAAGCAATTTACAATCAAACAATTCAACCATTACATAAAAATTAACATAAACATAGGTAAACAAGATAAATTAAACTATAAGAATATTCTTAGCTTATCTTATATGGCTTAAAAGTCCGTAACTCAAGGATGCTTCCAAAACTCAAAAATAGATTAACAAGTGAACTTATTCTGTTTTAAATTCTGATCAATTAAAAATGTCTTTACAATAAGTTTATTGACAGTCTCTAATTGTCAAATAAATGAAAGACAGACTAAAAAAATAAGAGAAAGGTCCAAAGAAATTTTAGAAAATAGTTTTTCTAAAATATTTATTTATAATTTATTATATTTTTTTAATAAAATAGTTTAGTATCATCTTTAAAATCATTATTATTCTTAAACTATTTTATAATTCTTTATGAGTACAATAAAATTAGCAATTATAACTAATTCTATATTTTTGTGAAATATATATTTTTTTCCTTAAAATTTTAAATATTAATATTTTAATCAATGATTGTAAATTCATATTACCGTCTACAATTAATGTATCTATGGAATTTGACTCTTTTAATGAGTATAATGATTATAGAAAAAAAAAAAAAACAGGATAAAAGCCATAAATTACAATAAGTTGTATCCTTATTAAATATGTACTTAATTTTATATAGTTTAAAATTTAAAAACTGCTAAATGTACATTAAGCGAAAAAGAAAGGTATTTTTAAAATGTTAAAGGTATCTAATCTATTTATATTTGGAGTTTAAATGATTTTTGTAAATTATCTTTCAACTTTGTATAAAATTACTTAATAATAATTTAAGAAACAATACTATAATATATTCATACACACAAACAATCAAACAAACCTGACTCAACTCGATTCATTTATTAGATTTATTAATAAGCAGTGAACTTAATTCATAATATGATTGTTTTGGATTATACATGTTGACTCATTAAATTATTTAATAACAAATTTTTTAAATTAAAAAATAATAAAAAATTTTTAAATCAAAATTTAACCCAATCAAACTTGGATGAGCCAAGAGTTTTTAGTGAATCCTTCAAAGTTTCTCCTTATTGAAACTTTAAATTATTTTCAATTAAATTCGACTCAAATCTTATTTATTTTTTTTATTAAAAAAAATTGTATTTAGATTTTCAGAATACAAATTATATATAAAAAGATATTTATGTATATTTTTTCATGAAAAATTAAAATAGAAAAAATGTGATTTTTTAGTTAATCTAATATTTCTTCTTTGTATGTTTACAATATTTTTTCAAATTCTATCTTTTACTATCATAAACTTTTTTTCGAATGAATTACAACTCCTCTTTTGTTTTCTTTTTTTTTTCATTTTTTTTCTATTTTTTACATAATATATATATATATATTATATTATATTATATTACGTAAACTCATTTAATTTCCTGTTTTGTTTTAACTGAATTTGGCAATTACTAAAATCAAAACAGCTAGATACATCTTGATATACTAGTTCAAAAATAATAATCAAATAATAATAAAAGTGACTACAATCTGTGACTTAAATTACAAGATCACAGAAAATATACAGAGCAAACATCAACAATCTAGCATCATGGTTTTCTTTTTTGACAGAAATGTGGCATCAGTTATTTACAGCAATATAGAATATGGCCAGATTCATAGATATCTTATGAACTATTCATCCATTGTACATTCCAATTGCTTCATGAACTCACCTAATCAATGCTTCAGAGACCATCGTAATAACCACCAACACTTATATGAGCTCTGCTCATAGGAACACCTCTTGCTGCAGAAATTACATCATTTAATTTGGTTGCATGCTGCACCACTTGCTTAATCCTCTGAAATCACAACCAACAACCAATTAAAGCAACAACATTGGATCAAAACCAGATAACTATTTAATATTCCAAATTGCAATCGCCAAAAGATTCCAAAAATCTCGCCACACGTAAACAGACTTTTTCTTTCCTTGACATTTCTCAAACAAACAAACAACAAAACCCAATACTAAATCGTTCTCAGAATTTTACTCATGATCAATGACGTTGTCAAAAACTGTGACCAAACACAGTTGACACTTTAAAAAGTCACAAATGAACTGAATATTTCAAAAAAAAAAATAAGTTTATACAGTTCTTAAGATGATAAACGAAAGCAGAATTCTACTTCAGTGTTTCATGCTATAAAAAGGTTTTCATTACTTGTCAGCATCAATCACAGAATTTAATCTTCATTCTAATAGAAAACCAACATTGAATACAGTAATGAAACTCCAAAATCTTGATATTGCAGTTTCAGTTTTACAAGGAACAAACTCAGTGAAAATAAAAAAACTGAGATTAGCTTACCTTGTCATCAGCATAGATCTGGAACCGGATTTTCTGATCCTGCTTTAGTTTGTTCCTTTGCTGGCTTCCAAAGAAGAGAACACAAATAGTAGCAGCAGCAACACCAAAAGAACATATGGCTCCAACACCAGTCAAACTCCATTTCCACAAGTTGAAACCACTGCTATTTTCTTCCTCCCAAGTGGACTTCTCTTCTTTCTCAGACACTTCCTTCTCCATAACCCTTCTTCTGGGAGAGGTGATGATCTCTATGGTTTCACCTTTGTCCTCAAATTTGAAGCCTCCTGCATCAATTGGAGGCAAGATTCCCCTGTTACTTGACTTGGGGGAGTCCATTTTCATGTCAGCAAAATCACTCTTCTCCTTGATCTTGAAGAAAACCTTCACTCTATCAGCCTCCACTGCCTCAAAATCCTTTGTTTTCTCTGATGGGGCAACTGCATCCAATCCCACAGGACCATTTTTTATGATGTCTTTCACCAAAACATCTTTTGGGGCCACGCCAATTCTTGGCTCCAATTCAATCGGCAAAGGAACTAGCTGAGTGCGCACCCTTGGTGGTGGTGGTGGTGACGAGCAAAAGTAGTCCATGTCAAACACACTCTTTGAGTCCAACTTTCCCTTTCCAAGTGAATTCTTTTGCTTTTGCTTCTCACCATCTTCGTTGAAATCAAGGTACCCATCATCAGACAGAAACTCCCACTCATCAATATCCATTAAGATGGTTCAAGAGTGATCACCAAAAAACCAGGTTGGTTGATCTATTATATGAGAAATAGAAAGCAAAACTGATCAAAGAATGAAACTTGAAAATTGGGTGTTGAATTATTGAAGCAAAAGATGTAAGCTTTTGGGGAATTTCATCACCATGAATGTGCCCTTATGGAAAACTCTTTCATGGTTTAAGTGTTTATCTTTGTTGAAGATGACAATTTTGAGCATGGTCCAGGTGGTCCCACTAAGGAGAATTACTTCTTAGATAGGATTCCTTGATATTTCTTTTCAATTTTCTATAGGGTTATTTAAAGGAGTATTAAAGGACACCAACAAAATAAAACTCAAACTCTATTATATATACCTAAACAATAGGGAACAGTTAAATTTGAATAAAGCTCAGATTTTTATTCTGTGCCCAAAAGCATGGAAGTAATGACTAATGACCAAGTTAATCAAAGGTTCTACCTTTAACTTCCTACTTGTTATCATTTAATGATTTTGTAACCACTACAAGTAGAGAGAGGCTTTCACATGAGAAGAGAAAGAAAATAAAAATTTCTTTTATTGCTTTTGCTCTTATCAACGGAGAGATTGTCGGTTGCATATTGATAAAGACACAAAGAAAGTAAAAGAAGATAGACTGAAGCCACATCACATCACATTGACATTGTCCATAAGTTTGTTCTTCATTTTAATCAAGTATTCATTTTAATCGAGTAGTTTAGATTTTCATTTATAAGTTACTTTTTCGTATAAGATTATTATATTAACATAAATCATATATTACTATTAAATGTATTATATGTAAGCTCTATTGATTTTCTCAATATAATATTAATTCAATTATTTAAAAAATATAATTATAACAACAAATATATCTAAATCAATTAAACATAACTACAACTAAAAAAAATTATATAGCATCATTATCCTTTACCATATATGTTTAAATAATTATTATTCATTTGTTAACATCAATAAAATAATTATCGCAAAAAAAATCAATAACACAAAAAAGAAACAAAAAAAATCATAGGATAAGTTAGAGGTCAAAAGGAAACATTATTGAATTATTTATTAACATTTATAAAGCACTAGAAAACTTAAAAAAAAATACATATTAGATTTAATTATTCAGATATATGATTTGACATATATATTCAATGTAGGTGTGTATTTATAGTAGTATGTATATATACTGTACAGAGTCTTAAATACAAGGGTTATTACCCTACTACTTACAAGATTAATCTTTTCATTCTTAACTAAAAAGCTAGGGAAAAGACCTCGTGTCATTTTCTCCCCCACTATATTCATCTCTATATAAGTTGAATAACTGGTAGAATATCAGAAGACCTACTTTTAGAACTCTCATATGTCATAACATACATTAAACATATACGACAACCAATTTCTCCTTGGATCGGTTCCAATCATTCACAAATCATATTATAAGCCAACCATTGTTTTAACATTTACATAATCAGGCAGGTTAAACACATCATAAGAGATATATGTAAATTTAGTTAAGATTTTGATATTTTCGCTCAACAGCAATATCTGCTCGATTAGTTAGTAAGGTCTGACAAAACAATCACTCAACCACCAAATTTGCTCATTCAGCGAGTAGTGTTGACAATACACTTGCTTAGTGACCAAATAGCTCATTTAGCGAGAATATGAGTAGAACTTACAGATTTAAATTCACTAAGTGAGTATATTCTCGCCCAATGATTCTCAAGTCAGTGAACTCTCTAATTTTGTCCTCGCCAAGTGAGATTTTGCTCGACCAACACTACCAAATCAATAGCTCTCTAACTTTCATTCACCCAGCAAGTATATGTTTTCCAACAAGTGTGCATAATTCTGTAAAATTGAATTTTGAATATTTATGTCACTTTGGAACTATAAAACAATTTAACACCAACCACAAATGACCAAAACAACCAACCATTAGATTATACACAATTCAATAATTTTTTTCACCTCGAATGAAATTTCAACCACACAACATCTCATAATTTGAAAATAGGAAAAATTCAATCACATCATCGTTAAAGACGATCACAAATCCTACCAGAACTCAACATGTTATATTTCATCAGACAACTCAATAACACGAATCAACTATCATTTAAGCATAAACTCAAAAATTATAAATTATTCATCAGTTTAAATCAATGTAACTCGCTTCCCAACTAAACGTCTCTAAAGGTCTTAAAACAGCTCCAAAAGAACAGGAAACTCTATCTGTTACTACGAACAACAGAATCACGATTAGGACACACCATTATGACCATTAATTAATAAAGACTTTTAAAGATGACTTAAACGTCACATGCAACCCAAGATAATTCACATGCAAAGGAAAACTAAATAGACCAGAGAGAGGAGTAGAAAACTAACTTACTATATCTGAGAAACTAATCAAATGAAAATGGAGAGCTCGCCTTAAAGATTAATGATAACGGTTGAAAACCGTTATTTTTACACTTAATTTTGATATCAAATGCACCTTTTTGACTTAGAAACTTGTTTTGATTCATGATTTTGCTTTAGTTTTGTGAATAAGAGAGTTGAGGATATGCTTGATGATTTTATTACTAAATTCCCTTGATTTTGTAGGTTTTTGGAATGATTTGAATGAAGGGTTGCAGCATCAAGGAGTTGCAGTGCAGAAAAGTCCACCAGAAACCAGAAAAGTCAACCAGAATGCAGAAAAGTCAACTAGTCAACCAAAAAAGTCAAGTAGTCAACCAGAATGCTAAAAAAGTCAACCAGAGCGAGTTTTGGGCCAGTTTCTACGATTTTTATGATCTGTTTTGGGCCTGGAACCGTTTTCTATTATTTTTGTGTCCTATTTAAAGACCTGGACACCTTAGGGAATGTATCTTTTGATGGCTTAAGCACAGAAACACATTTTTCACCCCTTTGGGGGCATATTTGGGGATGCGGGAGCTCTCATATTCTCTTTCTAGGGTTTCTATCTCTTCCATTCCATTGTACACCTAGTTTCTTCATGATGATGGAGAACTAATCTTATTTGTTGCTGGGGAATGATGTAACCTCTAAACTCTCTTGTATTTGAATTTATGCTTCTTTCCTTAACTGATAGAGATATTTTTCTTTTATGTATGGCATAAATCTTATGATTTGTAAGTATCATGAGGAGATATCGCACTCTTAAGGTTGGTGGATTTGGGGAAGGTGACAATTTTCCTCTTCTCTCCCTAAGATTGGTATCATGAGATATCTACAAATCGTTATCTGGGGAATTCTCTCAGGAGCAATATTACCTAGACATAGGGATAGGAGGACCGATTTCCTTTAAGCTTCTGTGCGAATGTAATGCATGATCAATTGCTAGGGAGACAAGACATTGTAAACTAGTAATTAGGAGTAGGCTCTTTTCACCAAGACATTGGGTTTATGGTAAATTAGAAAGTGGAATTAGCATTAATAAAGAAGATGAATCCATTTATGCATGAGAGTGATTAGGTGAAATCTAAACCCTAACATCATATTCATCTCATATTATCAACATCATCCATTAACTTTTGTGTTTAGCCTCAATTGATCAAATTGCATGCATATTTACTTTTATCGTTTTGCATTCAAAAATGCCAAAATATTGTTCTTATAGTCTTGATTGGTTAAGCAAAAGCACAATTGTTTAGTGTCGTGAGTCTCTTGGAAAAACGATGTCTTACCATTTTATATTACTTGATATGATTCGGTACACTTGTCGAAATCTTAACAATTACGCTTGTGATAACGGCTGAATTTACCGTTATTTGTTATGCAATTTTGATATTAAATCAACTCTATTTGACTTAGAAACTTTCTTGATTTCTTGTTTTGAGTTTAAATTGTGTGGATAGATAGTTGAGGTTTTACTTGACGATTTTTATCACTAATTCCCTTGATTTTGTAGGTTATTGGAATGATTTGGAAGAGGAGTTAAAGTATCAAGGAGTTGGAACCCAAAAAGGACAGAAAAAAAACACTAGAAAAGAAGGCCACAGAAGGTTGTAGGACGTCTGGTTGCCCTTTTCTGGGGCCTTGGGTGCAAGTGCTCACGCAACCACGCCTAGTTGCCTTTTTTGGGGCCCTCAGCGCCAGGTAGCTCGCACCAGCGCCTAGTTGCCCTCTAGGGGGCGCTAAGCACCAGACTCCACGTACCGTAGAACGCCTGGTTTCCCCTTTCAAGGCCCTCAACGCCACTTCTCTCGCAGGGACGCTTGCTTTCCCAAGTGGGGGCACTGAGCGCCAGCATGTTGGACCTTTGGACTTGTTTCTGATATATTTAAGGACTTGCTCGCCCTAGGGTTTGTATCTATAGATGGCAGAAGCGCAGAGACACATTTTTCGACCCTCTGGAGGAAAAATTGGATGCGGGAGCTTTCCTTTTCATTTTCTAGGGTTTTTATCTCACTTTCATTCCATTGTACACCTAGGTTCTCCATGACAATGGAGAACTAATCTCATTTGTTGTTGGTGAAGATGTAACCTCTAAACTTTCATGTATTTGAATATGTTCTAAATTATTTTATGCTTATTTCATTAATTGTTAGTGATTTTCTCCTTTACTCAATGCTTGTTATGTTTTGATCACTCTTAGCATGATGTTTTGCTTTCTTTGTTATTGGGAAATACCTAGAGACCATGATGTTTGATTGTCTTAAGCTTCTGTTTATAATGCATAATTCATTACTAGGGATGCAAGGGATTGTGGTCTAATAATTAAGGATAGGCTTTTTACACCGAGGGATCGGGTTCTAAGTAATTTAGAGAGTGACGTTAACAATTTAATGAAGAAGATGAATTCTTACATGCATGAAAGTAAGGACGGTGAAATCTAAATCCTAACAACATTATTATCTCAAATTCTCAACATCATCCATTCATTCTTGTGTTAATTGATCAAATTTTACATTCTGTTGTTATGTTTATTTTTATTGCATTTGAAAACCAACAAATAGTTTTTCAGTCTTAATTAGTTAAGAGATTACACGGTTGTTTAGTGTCGTGAGTCTTCTAGGATACGATACTTGGTCTTACCATTTTATATTACTTTATATGATTCGGTACACTTGTCGAGGTCTTAACAAGTTTTTGGCGCCGTTGCCGGGGACTCGTGGTTTAAACTATACTTTTGTGTGATTCTTAACCAGTTTTGACTTTACTTTTTTTATTGTTTTAATTTTTGTTTATTTTTATTGTTATTTTTTTGGGCTAATTGAGTGCTCTAGTTTTTTTTTTCTCTAGTGTATGCAGGGTTCAATTCGGAATAGAAGCACAAAATTATATAAACCTCTTCTTATAAGTTTGGAAAATAGTAGAATAAGAAGGAAGAACATGACTTCCAGAGAACTTTTTCCCTCTCTTGAAACTCTTGAATAGCCTTTCAATCAATCTGACCAGGAAACAGGAAATATGACGGACAATCATGAAAATCAGAATGGTAGACGTACCTTGGCAGATTATGCAACAGTTACTAGACCTCTTCATTTTAATAGCATTGTAAGGCCGAGGGTTAATGCTACAAGTATGGAGATGAAGCCTGCTCTCATTCAATTGGTGAAGAGCAACCAATTCAATGGATTATGTTATGAAAATCCATATGAACATCTGACCATATTCAATGAAATATGCAATACAGTAAAGATTAATGGCATGCCAGATGAAGCTATTAGGCTTAGCTTGTTTCCTTTCTCTTTGGGAGGAAATGATAAGATGTGGGTTAATTCATTCCTAGAGAATAGTTTAACTGAGTGGGAAGATGTGGTGGCTAAATTCCTAAATAAATATTTCCCTCAGTCAAAGGTCAACAAAGGTAAGCAAGAAATTTCTTCTTTCAGACAGGGCATGGACGAGACTGTAGGTCAAGTGTGGGATAGATTAAAAGGCTTATTGCGGAAGACCCCACACATGGATTTGATGAACCTACACTAGTCATTCTATTCCTTGGAGGACTAAGCCCATAGACGAAATTGATGTTGGATGCCTTAGTTGGAGGTAATATCAAGTGGAAGACTCTAGAGGAAGCCTATGAGTTGATAGAGAATATGACTGCTGTCAACACCCAATTTCGTCCGGAGAAATAAATAATCAAAATTAAAGAATAAGAGAATAATAATGAATGTTGGGCAAAGAAAAAAAGGAAAAGGAAAATAATAAAATAATCTTCCTTAATGCAGGACACGTCACTTTAGAATGTTTTTGAAATATTAGTTTAATATGGTAATAATTTGAATTATATTGTCTGAAAATAATTACAATTAATGTCTTGAATATTATTTTGGTTTATTTTTTATTTTGCAATCAAGACCATTTCTTTCCCTATTTTGTCCATTGTCAATTAATTCTCAATTAAGACAAGATTGTCATAATATTACAATATGTGCCTATAAATACACACTCTGTGGAAGGAAAAAAGGGACTAGAAAAATAGAGAAAAAAACCTAGAGATAATAGAAATTGAAAGAAAGAGTATACAGAAAAATAGGTTCTCACACTTAAGGGTTCTGTCAACAACAACCACCTAAGAAAGCACTAAGGAAGTTCCAGAAGCTAAAAAGGTATGTCGCCTCTACACTCTTATTTTTCTCTTTTTATTATACTTTGAAGTTTTCTTCCAAAGATTTTTCATTTTACGTACAGATAATGTTTTCTTAAAAATCATAATTTTCTTGAATTTAAGTACGCGTTGAACTATGGACAGTTTCTTCTTCTTTTTTTCTTAAAATATAAAAAAAATACAAAACTATTTAAAACCAAAAAAAAGGTTAATTTTTTTAAATTAAATCTTTTTATCAAAATTACGTGATCCCTTATTTCCGGGCTTTTCAAAAATATAAATCAATCCGTGTTTTTTTAAACAAACTCACAAACCTTTTTCTAGATAAAGAACTACGTGATCCCTGATTGTCCATTAATGGATGTACGTAGGACCAAGGTCAATCCTTGTCGGGTTCATAAAACAAAAACTATTTTTTGTTTCCTAATAATTTTATTTTAGTTTAATTTCATTTTTATTTTTTTGGGGAAAATTATTTATTTTGGAAAACCACGTTAATTTTATACATTTAATTAAAGGTACTGCCTCTAGGCAGGCGCAATAGGGTGCTAATACCTGCCTTACGCGTAACCGATTCCCGAACTTAAAAATCTATTTTTTGTAGAACATGCTTTTATTTTAGGGTTTTTCCATAGTTTTTCCATAATAAATTATGGTAGCGACTCCCAAAATATTTTTTAAACCCGTTTGTTTTTCTGTTCGTCGTCCCGTCGCGATCCCGGTTGCGACAACTGCCAATGATAATGAGATGCATAGTGAAAGAGCTCAATTTCAAAAGAAAAGAGTTCTACAATTACAATCTCAAGAGGCTCTATTAGCTCAAAATAAAATTATAACTCAAAAATTGGAGACTCTTATGAAGAAAATCTCTCAACTCCCTAAGGAGTTGCAAAATGTTTCTCAAGCTCAACATCAACTTTGTGAGCTATGTGGTGGAGATCATGTCAATAGATAATGTGCTATGCAAGCTAGTACCCAAGAAGAAGTCAATTCTCAGGTAACTACAACCAAGGGTGAAAACCCCACCCAAGTATAGGTCAAGGGCAAGCTGGGCAATTCAATAGACCACCACAACAGCAATGGCAACAACATCCCTCCTTATCTGATAGAACTATAAAGTTAAAGGAGACACTCCAACAATTTATGCAAGTTTCTATCTCCAATCATAAAAGCATTGAAGCTGTTATAAGGAATTTAGAGATACAAGTTGGCCAACTGGCTAAAAAGTTGGAGGATAAGTCTGATAAAAATTTTGGGGCTAATATTGAAGTTATCGCTAAGGAGGAATGTAATTTTATTATTGTTGAGATTGTTGATAAGGGAAGCACTGGCTTAGCTAACCTTAATCTCACATTGCTTTAATCACTCTAGTTTTTTATGATGACAGCACATTATTAATAACACATGTCTTGTTATGTGTTACATGTTCTGTCCCTTATTGGTTGATATCTTATTGAACATGTTGTGTGTTGATCTTGGTATATGAATGCATATTCACTGTTTTGATATATGTTACATCTGTTGTGATTGCATTGCATATGCTTTGGAAAAGGAAAACCACAAGCACTTTGATGAACTTAAATAGTATGGCAAATCTGATAGTTTAAGTTGACTTCATTATTAATGGAATCGATTAAGATTGAAGACTTTGCACAGATTTTCAAATACAATGCTATGTGAGATTTTACATTGAAAAGAATTTCAATATGTGTAGATGTGTCGAAGTCGACTGTGTGCACTATGCATTCGACTTTGTTAGTTGTTTGATTTGGAATTATGTTATGCTTGTGAACAGTAACAGCTATATTTTCAAATGTTAGATAAGCATTGTATGAGAGTCAACTGTATTGAATGTGGAATTAATTTGTTTGACTTGACAGCTACTACTTTGACTTAACTGTTATAACTGTCAGAGGACAATCGACTCTATTAGTAGCTTAGTCGACTACAGGAGCGTCTGATTTATGGAAATCTATAAATAGACGAGACCTGGGTTATTCAGAGAACTTTTGGAAGAACTGACATTTTCATATTTTGTTTCAGATTGATTCTCTGTGATTTAGTGCTCCAAGAACTCACCAAGAAGACCGTGGAGATCATTCTTTGAAGAGGTTCTGAAGGAGAATTTTGTCGCGCTTACCGCTTGATCATTATCTGCACAATTGAATGTTCTTTGGATAATCGAGGCTCATGTTACAATCTTCTGGAGATTGTTGTACCTGTTGTGATTACAGGGGGTAGACTCATGGAGTTTGGACACTTTGAGGATTGTTCAAAGTGGGTTGAAGATTGCAGAAGAGGAGATATCTTGTTGCAGATCTTTGTTGTTTGTATTGCCTATATTTTGGTTAGAGGGTTAGAGAGGTATTTTATATTTTTCACGTGGAGGTCTCTATAAAAGCCTTGTTGTAAAAACCTTGACCATTATAGTGCATTTGCTTCCTAGGATTGGAAGGACACTGAATGTAGGCATTGAGGTTGAACCAGTATAAAAACCTGTGTTTGAATTCTCTATCCTTACTCTTTTGCATTTAGTCGACTCTATAATTTGTGTAGTCTACTTTGATATTCTACTACACTTAAATTTCTATTACTTGTGATTCAAGAAATTGTGTAAAGGTTTCTACTATGTGAAAAAGATTTTAAAAAGACTCTGATTTTGAAACCTCACCAATTCACCCCCCCCCTCTTGGTGTTGAAACGAAGCCAACTATTTTTCCAACAATTATGAGCATGACTGGTAAGACATTTGCGGGAAAAAGAACTTGAGAGAAAAGAAAAGAAAGTTGTTGAGAATGAAAACATGAGTAGAGAGAAAAATAAGCTGAGAGAAGATGAAGAGAGAAAAAGTGATGCGGAGAGAAAGAAAGAAAAGAAGAATGATGAGGGGGAGGAAAAAGAAGAAGGAGAGGACAAGAGAAAAGAAAGAATAGTTGAGAAATCTCTTCCTTACCCAAAGAAATATTCTAGGAAGGAAAAAGAGAAACAATTTGGGTATTTTAATGAGATCTTCAAGAAATTGGAGATTACTATTCCATTGACTGAAGCATTGCAACAAATCCTTGCTTATGCGAAATATTTAAAGTAGTTCATCAAAAAGAAGAAATATTTAGATGAGGAGACAATTGAAGTACAGGGTAATTGCAGCACTATTTGTTGAAGACGCTTCCTCCTAAAGTCAAAGATCCGGGAAGTTTTACTATTCATTACACTATTGTGAATTGTGAAATAGGGAAGGCCTTAGTTGATTTAGGTGCTAAAATCAATCTGATGCCCCTATCTGTGCTTAAGAAGATTGGTGATCTTGAGGTCAAATCTATAAATATGATCTTGCAAATGGCGGATAGATCTACCAAGAATCCTTATGGTGTAGTGGAAGATGTAGTGGTTCAAATTGATAAACTTAAATTCCCTATGGATTTTGTAATGATGGAGATGGGGGGAAATGTGGATATCCCGCTCATTCTTGGAAGACCATCCATGAAAACAACCAAGGTTTCCATTAAAGTAGATGAAGGAGTGTTAACATTAAAAGACCGAGATGAGGTTACTATCAATGTCTTCGATGATGTGCAGATTCAAGAAAAGAAAACTAGTCCTAAAACTGTAGATAAAGATTGATACATCAAGGCTTGATGTATGCTTGAAGATCCGTGAGAGAAACCATAGGTAGAGATGATTCAATCGGAGAGAATGAATGGAACAGTACATGAGGTGAAACCAATCGGTGACAATGCAGAATCAGATCTGGATGCAGGTGTTTGGGTTTGGCAGCAGCGGAAGAAGGTGTTTATCAATGGAAATATGGAATGGAGGCTAGCTTGAAGGAGTGTTTACAACTCAGACGGCTTCCACAAGAGGAAGAAAGTTGCATTGGAGAAGCAAGCAATGAAGTGACTCTCGGACATGANAAAGTGTCTATGCATTTCAGCAGAGTTTCTCTAATATCATCCAAAAGTGAATACATGGTGCAGCCAAGGTGAGTTTTATAGACTCCTCATCCTTTGGCCGGTGATGAAAA
>NC_028351.1:22831184-22842824 GCF_000741045.1 Vigna radiata var. radiata | reverse complement strand
AAGTTGGAAGAGGTATTAAATCCATAGGTGTTAAAGGGTTGAAACCATAGACAACTTCAAAAGGAAAAATTTTAGTAGTTCCATGAACTACTCTATTATAAGCAAACTCTACATGAGGAAGGTACTCATCCCAAGATTTGTGATTTCCCTTTAGAACTACCCTTAATAATGTGGAGAGAGATCTATTTACTACTTTAGTTTGACCATCTGTTTGAGGATGGCAATTAGTAGAAAAAGATAACTTAGTCCCTAATCGAGACCATAAGTTTCTCCAAAAGTGACTAAGAAATTTAGTATCTCTATCCGAAATAATGACTTTAGGTAGACCATGAAGTTTAACCACATCTGTAAAGAATAGCTTTGCAATGTTGCTTGCATCATCTATTTTGTGGCAAGGTATAAAATGAGCCATTTTGCTAAATCTGTCCACTACCACAAATATAGAATCAAATCCCCTAGCAGTTTTGGGAAGTCCTAATACAAAATCCATACTAATTTCTTCCCAAGGGGTTGATGCAACATGCAAAGGAGTGTAAAGTGCATGAGGCATTGATTTAGATTTTGATTCCAAACAAGTGATACACTTAAAACAATGCCTTTGAACATCCCTTCTCATGTGAGGCCAAAAGAATTTTTCCTTTAACATGCCAAGAGTCTTTTCTACCCCAAAATGTCCCATTAATCCACCCTCATGTGTCTCTTTGATAAGGAGCTTCCTATGTGATCCTTGAGGAATACAAATTTTTCCTTCTTTAAAAAGATATCCCTCTCTCACATAAAAACCTCCTTGAGATTTGTTGAGACATTCTTCATACATATGAGAAAATTCAGGATCTTGTGAATACAACTCAGTTATGTTATCAAACCCAAGAATTTGAGCTCCCAATGTGGCTAAAAGATTAATTTTTCTTGATAGGGCATCTACCACAACATTGGATTTACCTTTCTTGTATTTGATAACATAAGAGAATTGTTCAATGAATTCTAACCACTTAGCATGCCTCTTTTGCAACTTGTGTTGACTCTTCAAATATTTTAGTGATTCATGATCACTATGAATGATAAACTCCTTGGAAACAAGGTAATGTTCCCAAGTTTGAAGAGCCCTAATAAGAGCATAAAGTTCCTTATCATAGGTGGGATAGTTACAAGAAGCCCCATGAAGTTTTTCACTAAAGTAGGCAATGGGGTGTCCTTCTTGTAATAATACCGCACCTATTCCATGTCCTGAAGCATCACATTCTAACTCAAATGTTTTGGAAAAATTAGGAAGAGCTAGAATGGGTGCTTGGGTGAGCTTCTCTTTGAGTAGCTCAAAAGCTTTTTGTTGCTTGTCTCCCCAAATGAATGTAACATCCTTTTTCACCAACTCATTGAGAGGTGAAGCTAGACTAGAGAANTTAGGTACAAATCTTCTATAAAAANTTGCCAATCCATGAAAACTCCTAACTTCTCCTACATTCTTTGGAGGAGGCCAATCTTGGATAGCCTTTATTTTTTCAGGATCAACATGAACCCCTTTTTTATTGACCACAAAACCTAGAAAGATGACACTATCAACACAAAAGGTACATTTGTCAAGATTTGCAAACAATTTGTTGGTTCTAAGAATTGTTAAGACAACTCTCAATTGTTTTTCATGGTTATGCAAATCTTGACTATAGACCAAAATGTCATCAAAATAAACAACTACAAACTTCCCAATGCAATCCCTTAAAACATGNTTCATAAGTCTCATGAATGTACTTGGGGCATTTGTAAGCCCAAAAGGCATTACTAGCCACTCATATAATCCAAACTTAGTCTTAAAAGCAGTTTTCCATTCATCTCCTTCTTTAATTNGAATTTGATGATACCCACTCTTAAGATCTATTTTTGAGAAAATTTGAGCCCCATGTAATTCATCCAACATATCATCAAGTCTAGGGATGTGATGTTTGTACTTTATTGTGATGTTGTTGATAGCCCTACAATCACAACACATGCGCCACTTTCCATCTTTTTTTGGTACCAACAATACTGGTACATCACATGGACTTAAACTCTTTTGAACCAAACCCTTATCTAGTAATTCTTGAACTTATGACTCAATCTCTTTTGTTTCTTGGGGATTGGTTCTATAGGCAGGCCTATTAGGAAGAGTTGCCCCTGGAATGAAATCAATTTGATGTTCTATTCCTCTTAAAGGTGGAAGCCCAATTGGAATTTCTTTTGGAAATAGATCATCAAATTCCTTCAAAAGTTTTTGTATTGGAGGAGATAGAGTAGAAGCCTTAGAATCACTAGATGTACATGTGAGTGTTCCTTGACAAAGAAGGAGGTATGAAGGTTGCTCAACTTGAAGTGTGTTGATAAAGTCCTTTTATTTAAAAGGACTTCATGTTGAGTAACCTTGGAAGGAACACTAGACTCACAACCCTCTTTCTTTTGTTTTGATCCTTTTTTTCTCTTTTGTTCCTTTTCTTGGTCCCTTGTGGACTTCATTTGTGCTTGATCCTGCACCACTTGGGCAGGAGTCAAAGGGTGAAGCACAAATTTCTTATCTTTTTTGTGTATGGTGATTGTATTGGTGAGACCATGATGTATAGTATTATGATCAAATTGCCATGGTCTTCCCAATAACACATGGCATGCTTCCATGGGAACTATATCACAAATAACTTCATCTTTGAAGTTCCCTATGGAGAAAGCCAACTTCACTTGAGTCTTGACTATAATATCCCCATCTTCATTTAGCCAATGAAGTTTGTAAGGTTTAGGATGAGGTATTACATCAAGATTCAACTTCTCAACTAACCTTGTACTACAACAATTTCAGCAAGAACCACTATCAACAATGAGAGAACAATGATTTTCTTGAATTTTACATCTAGTATGGAAGATGTTCTCTCTTTGTGATAAGTGTTCTAAACTAGGTTGACTGTTGAGCACCCTTCTCAACATGAGAAGTTGACCCTCATCCGCAAACACTTCTTCTTCTTTTTCTGTCTCATTCTCACTTTCACTAGTAGGGGATTCACTTTCACTGCTATAAAGGTCCTTTCCTTTGAGAATGATGGTTCTCTTAGTAGGACATTGAGCAGCTACATGACCCCTACCAAGACACTTGAAACACTTAATCTCACTTGTGCGGTTGTGTGAAGAGGACTCTTTGTGTGGTCTTTCAACTATCTTGGCTAGAGGTTTGAGGGGTTCTTTTGCTTTCGTAATTTTCTGTTCAAAGGGAGATGCAAATCTCTTGGCAAAAATTTTCCTCAAATTTTGTTGTTCTACCTTTATACACATTTGAACAAGTTCATTCAAATCTCTATAAGGTAGAAGCTCAACTTTATCCCTTATATCCAAATTCAACCCACTCAAAAATCTAGCTAAAGTAGTTTCTTCTGCCTCTGTGATTCCTGCTCTCATTATATATAGCTCCATCTGTTGTCTATATTGTTCAACAGACATAGACTTTTGTTGCAACCTTTGGAGCTTATCCATGAGTTCCCTCTTATAGTAAGAAGGAATGTGTCTTTTCTTGAGAGCAGTTGTGAGCTCATTCCAATACTTTATGGGAGGAAGTTGTTGTCTCATTCTTTCTTTGACTAAAGCAGTCCACCAATACATTGCATACCCTTGAAAGCTAAGAGTAGCAAGTGAGACTTTTCTTTCCTCTGACACTTGTTGACAAGCAAAGATTTGCTCTAGTTTCATTTCTCAATCTAGGTAAGCCTCAATATTATCTTTTCCATGGAAATGAGGCAATACCACATTGACTTCTTTAGGAGGAGGGGGAGTTTCAAATTCCTGCCTATGCCTTCTTGATGAAGAAGGATAATAATCTCCTACTCCTAAAGGTTCTTGTTCACTTTGTGACTCTCCACTCATACTTCTCTCTCTATATTGAGCTTGTTCATCCCTCAACATTTTCAACTCATTAGTGACCATGGCATTGTGTAACTCTCTTTGAACCTTTTCTTGCCCTATTTTCCTTTCAATCTCAGTGAGTTGATTGACAAGAGTTTGAAAACAAAATTGATCTTTAGGCTCCTCATTAATCCTAGGTGAATGTCTCCCAGACATTTTTATGAACTTATAAGTTTTCTTGAGGTAAAGACTAAGAGATTTCACTTGAGGACAATGTTCCAGGTAAAAGAGGTGGACTTTGTAAGTCGCTTAAGTACCAAGTCTTCCCTTGCTAAATATGTCCCTAGTTACTTACTAAGAGTCTTTAAATCAAAATCACTTCTAAATTCACTAAATATATGGAGACACAAGCTAACTCAAAAAAACAAACCTAGACTCTAAAAACGGACTCTAATAATTCCTATGCGAATGTAGAAATTTAACAAAATTCATGGAAGGATATGGAAACTTGAAAGGAAAAGAAAAGTAAAGGTGAGGTCTCCTAGGTGAGGCTTAGACGTTGGATCTAAGACACACTCACCGTCTACCAATTTTAAGGTGGTGAGACTTTTTAAGTCAAGTTAACAAATGAGGGAAGAACACTTATGAGCTCTTCCACATCATTTGCTTGAAATGGACCTTTTACAAACCAAAGAACAAATGAACTTTTACAAGGGAAAACTTATATGAAATGAAAAGGAAATGAATTGACAAAAGGAGTAATAGATGTATGCAGCTCTAGCTTCTCAAAAACAGTGAGTGAATTGCTTCAATTCACACTAAACTCTCAGCTGCAAAGTGAATGAATTCTGCTGTCAAACTGCTGCTGTATGCATCAGAGAATTCTGCTGCTATATGGTGCAGAGAATTCTACTGCTGTTTGCAATTGTATCCTTATCCTTGAGCCAAATTCATACACTTGTTTCTCAGCAATGAACTTCCTTTGATGCTTCCTGGTGTGGTAAGTAATCTGAACTGTAATACACCTAGTCAATCAAGCATATCAGCAATGCAAATCACCTCACTGCTACCAGAAAAAATCGCAACCAAACCCAGTACAGCACAAACCTTTTAACAAACAGGTTGTGTGAAAGAGTTCCAAAAATTTGAAATCAAGAAATTAATCAGGTAGCAAACACGGTAGCACTTCAAAATGATCCTAGGAATAGTTCTAGAGTAGATTGGACCAACAACAATGAATAATAGCAAACAATTGAATCAAAGTAGCAGTATTTGAAAAATATCACAAACTGTTTGTGATAATGCCTCAGAGAAAAGTAAATTTGGAGGCAGAATTTGGTAAATCAGTCTAGGCACTTTTCATTTTACGGGATGCATTGGTTCTTTCAGCTTTTTACTTTGCTTTTCTTATTGTTTGAACAATCTGAAATAACTTTTACTAGAACCAAGCTTTTACTACATCCACAATCATTGACTAATCACCAAATTCATTATAGGACTGAATTTTCACTGCACTGCTACGGTTTTTGATTCAAAAGTCAACAGGTCACATATGCAATTTGCACAGAACAGTAATTGATCACTTAAACAACTTCAAGCATGTTTGAATGACTAAACCAAATGTGTTTGACCATAATTGCAACCAAAATTCAGTATGTCTCAGAATTTGACTATAGCAGTTCTGTTGCAAGCAATTTGAACTCAGATTTGACTAAAATTTGGAGAAAAATGGTATATGAAAACTTTGCAGAACTGACTATATGCACTTTATATTTGCTCAAACATGTTTCATAGATGAAATCAAACTTGTTTGATCAGATTTATGGAATAGAATCAGTGCAGAATAGAATTGGACCAGTGCAGTTCAAAACCATCAACTATAGTATCCAAATTTTAGAAACAACTGTAAATCTGACTTTGGACATTGCAAATGACTGAGAAATGACATATGAAAGTTGCTCAAAATGGCAGAAACATTATTTAGATAATTGGCAATGATCTAGGTGCTCAATCAAAATAAAACACAAAAATTGACTCCAAAGTAAGTTGCAGTTCGGTTTACTGCCAGTATAAGTGGACTCTAACTTTGCACACTCAAATTATGCTTAGGCAATGCTCAGTACAGACTAACTTTCATGTAACACATTTGCTGATATAAGAAAACAAGTCACAGAACAAAAATAAGCAATGGAACAGTGCTTTCAGAGATTCAAAACAGATGCAGTTTTTAAATGAATTCTGCTCTGCGTGGATTTACTGGATCTGCAAAGATTAATACCAAATCATGCACATGAGCTCATCATATTTATTGTCATAGCTCTGAGATTGTGCAGAGAGTATTTTTATCTTATAAGAGATTCCAGTCACAGCACACAGAATTTACAGCCTCAGCCAGAATTATTCAACATAAAATGTTTTTGAACATGACTTTTGACAAACTAGAATGGATGCTCAAATTAAAATACTCAACCAACAAATTCAACCGATTAAAATGTAAATGACTCAAGCAAACACATTGCTAGTATAAAAAAGACTCACACATAACCTAGATGAAACACAACTGATTGGAACACGGGAAAAAAAATCTGAAACCAGAATCAAAGACAGTGCAGAATACTCTGACAATATGGAAATGGAAAGAAAATCCACTTATCTCACGGTTTTGGCTGGAACCTTGCTCTGAATACCACTTGATACATCAAGGCTTGATGTATGCTTGAAGATCCATGAGAAAAAACCAAGGTAGAGATGATTCAACCGGAGAGAATGAATGGAACAGTACATGAGGTGAAACCAATCGGTGACAATGCAGAATCAGATCTGGATGCAGGTGTTTGGGTTTGGCAGCAGCGGAAGAAGGTGTTTATCAATGGAAATATGGAATGGAGGCTAGCTTGAAGGAGTGTTTACAACTCAGACGGCTTCCACAAGAGGAAGAAAGTTGCATTGGAGAAGCAAGCAATGAAGTGACTCTCGGACATGATAAAGTGTCTATGCATTTCAGCAGAGTTTCTCTAATATCATCCAAAAGTGAATACATGGTGCAGCCAAGGTGAGTTTTATAGACTCCTCATCCTTTGGCCGGTGATGAAAACGTGTTCATCCAAGATGGATCACGTTTCCACATTTCTAAACATGTGCTAAATGTGATAAGCTTCTAGAAATTACATGTATTACACGTTATTTCTATTTCTAATATAAGAAAGTTTCCGGTGCACCCCCTATCAAGCTAATCTCACCCCTGCATGTGTATAAAGGTCTCTTTTACCCCTCTCCATGTTTTGGCAGCTTTCTAGCATCTCCTTGATCCCCAATTTTCCATCCAAAGATAGCAAAAAGTACTGAACCTTTTGGCGAGTACTCTTGTTGTATTTTCTTGATCATTCCTCGAGTGATAAGACCTTGGTGTATCACCATGTCATCCCTTCTTGTATCAAAGATCTACCACTAACTAGTTTATCTAATCAAGTTGTCAAATCAGTCAAGAAGGGTAAGAATTGTTTCTTTTCACAGGTAAAGGAAGATGATGAAGATATTAAAGAGAAGCTAGTTCATCAAGACTCAGTGCTTGAAACTGAAGAATGCAAACCTGGCAAACCAATGAAATACAGGAACAAGTTATGGGTTATTAAGGAGATTAAAGCGAATGGAGTTATTGAAATTGAAGCTCCTTATTCTAGAAGAGTCAAGTTGGTGACTAGGAAGCTCCTGAAGTTATGTTGGTGTGATGAAAGCAAAAGGAACACCAATATCAAAAATTTGAACTGGGCTTAATGGTGTCAAGCTAATGACGTTAAACAACGCCTGGTGGGAGGCAGCCCAATGTTTTAAAAACTTCTATTTTTAATTTGTTTATTTATTTGGTGTTTTGATGTAAATTAATTTGAGTTGGATTTAGGTTTTAGGGTTATTTGTTTTGAAGTTATTTGGTTTGTTTGGTTATTTGTTTGTTATGGTCTAGTGTGCATATGAGATGTGTTGGTGGATGAATGTTTGTGATGTGCGTAGAGAGCTTTAATTCTTAAATGTGAGATGTTGAAGTTTGAGTTGGAGAGTTAGAAAGTTTTGAAAGTGCATCGAAATTGTCATTTTAAACATTCAAATTTCTTCCCTTTTAAGTTGAACAAGGTTATTTTAGTGAAAACATGTCAAACTAGGTTGAATTGAATGATTAAAAATGTAAAACTTTTAAAATCACAGGTTGAGTTGAAGAAAAATTACAAAAAACTAAAATTTAGGATGAAGTTGAGGGTCCCTTGCCTAGAGACGCCTAAGGTCAGCAAAACAGGAAAAGAATGTAGTATCGTACAACGTTCAATGTCCCTGGGTAGCGCTCAACACCGACTCTGCGAGTTGGACACATATTTTAAATATTTTATTTATATGCCTATGTTATTTTGCATATAAAAGTAATCGAATGCTATTTTTAAATTTTTTTTAATCAATTATGAAGTCTAGATTATAATAAATACTTCATTGTGATTTACTTCATTATAATAATTATAAATACTTCAATTACAATGATAACTAGAAGGAAAGAAAATATACAAAGCAATTTGATATTGAAATTAAAAATAAAACAAAAAATAGATTGTGTAGATTTTCATTTTATTATATTAGTATTTATAATGTTAAAAGTAACATCACATAAGATGTCAATTGCTTGACATCCATCAACGGAGTAAAAAATTGTATTCTTATATCTTTGGAGTAGCTACACTTCTGAGTTTTTGAGTTCAGTTTTATAATTTTTTTTTTAGAAAATCTTAGTAGTAGTTACAATTCTCTGTTTATGATTTTGGGAAATTCCTTTATGTTGATTGGATGAGTTAAACAGTGTTAAGGGTAAATTGTTATAACTTAGTACTGAGTTGAAATGCATGTCTTATCACATATTCAAAACCTTTAATATGTAAATGTTTTCATTTCATTATAAAATAAAATAAGTTACAAAATTGAATAATTTATGTTGATAAATTGTTATCATAATTCTTTTTGTTAAATCTTATCGAGTCTATTATTAGTTATGACTGTTTATTACTTTATTTATCTTATTTATGCATATTGTTTGCATAGAATATTATTTTTAATTTTTTTTTTCAACTAAAATGAAGCCTAATTAGATTGGTTAAAGACTAATAGGTCATCAACTTCATCACCCATATATAAAATAAAATAGAAATTACAATCACGAATTTGTGTGTTATTGGTTTTAGAAATTAAATGATTAAAATAAAAATATAAAAGAAAAAACATAGATTTTTGAAGGTTATTTTTAAAAGAATTATTTTTTAAATTATTTGTATTTGAATATATATTATACTATTAATTTGAATTTATGTTTTAAGTTTTATTTACTAATTCATTAACATTATTCAAATATATATTTTAAATATCATTTATATTTTTTTTTAATTTCATTTATACCTCATTTAAAAATTCATAAAATATTTTTTTAATATTTATAGATTAAAAATAGATATCTACAAATACTCGTAGATTTAAAAAATGTACGGATTTTTTTAACAAACATTATCCATATCTAAGCCAAGCTGTCATCCTCTAGTTTTATGTGAGTTGAAGAGTTTAAATTAAAAAATTAATGCAATCTATCGTACCTATTATTTTGTAGATAAGAAACAAGAAAAAAGTTTCAATCCTTTTCTCACGTTAAACAATGGATCCTTTGTTAACTTAATTTTTATCAGTAAAATTAAATTTAAGTTATCAAATTTGTTTGTTAAAAATGTACTCTAATATATTACTAAATAAATTGCATTGCTAGAAAAACAATAGCATATCTTACTCCTGTATCTAAAAATCTACTCTCTCTTCTTTTTTTCAGTAATAGCTTTTATTCCTTCGAAAGACTTTCATATTTATATTAATTTATTAGAAAAAAAAGAGTTATAAAAGGTTGATGGTTATACCTCTTTAATAATTGAATTTATGTTTGAATTCGAGTGAAGAGAAACATAGCATTAACTTTTTTGTCTCTTATTTCAGTGTTACACTCAGTTTAATTAAATTACTCAATTTCTGAATAACGAAAAGAAGTTCAAAAAAAAATAGTAGGATATAACTAAAATTGAGTTTTAAAACTCATGAAATTGAATATATTAGAAAAAATGATTAGTTCTAAGTTTTTTTTTATGATTTGACTGCTTTCAATGTTATAATATTATGTTATTCTTTAGTGTATTATACTATGGTGATCGGCTAAGGAGAATTCAGAGTCAAAATAAGCAACTGACCAGCCGTCAGACAAACACTAATCAGGAAAGGTAAATATCATTAATGGCCAATTAATATATTTAATGATCATACTAAATGTGAATATACGCTATTTATGAGTGATTGACTAGTCATATTGCACGAGAATATGGTATCAATGGACAATTAACAGGTATTATTGAATTTGATTGTCTGGTTTAATGATTAATTAATTTGCTTGGCTACCAGAAGCCTNTATTGAATTTGATTGTCTGGTTTAATGATTAATTAATTTGCTTGGCTACCAGAAGCCTTATAAATATACTATTGACATTATGGTAAAAGAACCTTGATCTATCCTAATAAAATATAGACCTCTTTATAAAACATATCTGACTTGAGCGTTAGAGTGTCTTTTGCAGGTCAACCACCTATTGGAGGATTGTATTAGGATTGTGTTCTCAAAAAGGATTAAAACAATCGAAAGAGAGTAGAGAAGGAAGGACGACCGACCCTCGGACAATTTCCACCAAAACATAATGGCTCCCACCGTGAGGCCGAGCAGCATCCCCATGAAGCCACGAAGAACCAGATACGCACTTGGTCTCGACATTGCTACTTCGGATCAACACCAGGTTTTGCAACAAGGGTAAAAAATTAAATTCCGTAATAATTTCTAAAGGCATATCTTTTATTTTAAGAACTTTCAGGAAGGTTCAGTGTAATGCTCAACCTTATGAGGCTCTAATGTTATCTCATTATAAAAATAAATATTTTATTTAACTCATATTTTTGTGAGTAAAAATATCACGGTTCAGACCAATACTCAACTCTATCAGGTTCTAATACTTTTTATTATAATTTATAAATTATAATTTTTATTCTATTTAACGCATATATTTGTGAGTAAAAATATCATGCCAAGGAAGGTTCAAACCAACGTTCAACTTTATCATGTTCTAATTTCATCTCATTATAAAGATAAAATATTGAATATTTTATTTAACTCATATTTTTGTGAGTAAAAATATCCTGCACAAGAAGGTTGAAGACAAAGACTGAGCAGTAGATCCCTCTCGGCCGAGAGGTAAATCCCTCTCATTGAAGAAAAAACCGAGAGGTAAATCCCTCTCATCAACCAAAAAGTTGAACACGAAGACTGAGCAATAAATCCCTCTCGGCCGAGAGGTAAATCCCTCTCGTTGAAGAAAAAACCGATAGGTAAATCCCTCTCGTCAACCAGAAAGTTGAAGACAAAGACCGAGCGGTAAATCCCTCTCGGCCGAGAGGTAGATTCTCGTTGAAGAAAAAACCGAGAGATAAATCCCTCTCGTCAACCAGAAAGTTGAAGACAAAGACTGAGCGGTAAATCCCTCTCGGCCGAGAGGTAAATCCCTGTCGTTGAAGAAAAAACCAAGAGGTAAATCCCTCTCATCAACTAGAAAGTTGAAGACAAAGACCAAGCGGTAAATCCCTCTCGGTTGAGAGGTAAATCCCTCTCGTTGAAGAAAAAACTGAGAGGTAAATCCCTCTCGTCAACTAGAAAGTTGAAGACAAAGACCGAGTGGTAAATCCCTC
>NC_028351.1:22796479-22829879 GCF_000741045.1 Vigna radiata var. radiata | reverse complement strand
TATTGAATTTGATTGTCTGGTTTAATGATTAATTAATTTGCTTGGCTACCAGAAGCCTTATAAATATACTATTGACATTATGGTAAAAGAACCTTAATCTATCCTAATAAAATATAGACCTCTTTATCAAACATATCTAACTTATGAGAGGATTGCTTTCTCAAAAAAAATTAAATAATCGAAAAAGAACAGAGAAGGAAGGACGACCGACCCTCGGACCAATTCCACCAAAACACTTTGCAATGCTTAACTTTGTTTAGCTGTGTGTTTAGTGGTTTTGTAAGCTTTTAATCAAGGTCGTAAGTATCTTTCATTTTCATTTTTTAATGAAAATGTTAAATATTTGTGTGATAACATTATTTTATTAAGAATCTTATAAGTGCTTCGTTTTTATGTAAAATTAATATTGATTATGTCAAGACCGAAGAAAATTGTTTCAGTGTTACAGGACCCCAAGAAATTATTTTCAAAAGCAAATATCAACACCATAAAGAAAATCAATATTAAGAGTTTATCCAAATGTAGAAGATTGTCATAATTATATGGAGTTAGTTGGCAGGTGACTCGAGGTCTACAATGTAACAAAAAGATTTGAAGATTTTATCCTTGCGTGTTGGATCCAGAGTTAATATGTGGTTATTTTTAACTTTAATTTAATTGATGTAATATTATGTAAAGTATACAATCCTATAGAAGATGATAAATACAAGGGAGAATTTTTAAAAAACATGCTGACATGGTTTTTAATTATTTGATTTAGTTTATTAAGAGATGAATAATTTAATATATTAAATTATATTTAATATTGTTCTTATCCAACCTAATATATATATATATATATATATATATATATATATATATATATATATGAGTTTGATGCAATAAAATTTATTAATCCTTTTTATTTTAGAACAATTCATAAGTTTAAGGATATTATTTTGTTATTTACACTGAGGCATTATTTTGTTATTATTTAAATGAGGTAGATAAGGAATACTTAATCAATTACTTTAATATTTACTATTCTATTTAGGGATGGACAAATCGAACTGAAGCACTGCTAAAAATTGAACTGTAAAATAATTTAAAAAAACTGAACTGAACTATAGTAAATTGTATTAAATTACCGTATGAACTGAACTGAACTATTAACTGAATTGTAAACTACACTAACTGAACAATTAATTGAACTGTAAACTGCACTAACTGAACTAAACTATTAACTGAATCGTAAATTGCATTAACTGAACTATTAACTAAATTGTAAACTACACTAATTTTAACTAAACTACAGTATAAACTGAACTGAACTACTGACTATACTAATTTTAAACTGAATTGTACTAATTTTTAAACTAAATAGTATAACAATACATGTTCTTTTTAATTGAAATTGATTTTAATATTATTCATAAGTGTCTAATAAATTGATTTTTAATTATTTAATATTATTATTTTTTATTTTATTTATATTTCTTTTATTATTAAAAATTATTTTATTTTTTATTTATTTATTTTATTTTATTAATAAAAAAATAAATAAATATATATATATATATATATAACTTAAAAAATATAAAAATATAAATTACATTTTTTATTTTTATTGATAAAAAATATAAATTTTGTGATAAAAAAATTGTCTTAAAAAATTAATTATTATGTTTTTTATGTGAATAATTTTTTTATTAATATTTTATTATTAAATAAAGTTTTCTTGACAAAACGAAACTGGAACTAGAGAAGATGTAAGAGTAGATACAGTTCTCACAGTTAACTGAACTGTAATTGTTATAAGTTCAGGTTTTAAAAATTGAACCATAAAATAGTATACTAAATTGTTAGTAAAAGTGGATAAGTTATTTTTAGTATAATATAGTACAGTTAACTGTACTACAATATAGATCAGTTATTTTTGCCCAACCCTAACTCTATTCTTATAGATTTAAACTTTCTTATTAATTTGAGCATCGAAGAGTTTATTTTGCATGTGAATCTTTTCTTGTATTTCAACCTTAAGGAATACACTTTAGGGACATCAAAACCATCAAGATCACACAACTTATCCAAAGGACATTCTTAGGACCCTTGTAAGAACATTTGATGTCAATCGTGGGGCCACTTAATAAAACTTTTCCTCGATCTCACTCTTTTGTGGTTATAACCTGAAATCAAGCCTAGTTGTCACATGAGATGAAATCGAACCTAGTAACAACCCTTTAGGATTAGATACATATGCTAATCCAGAGTAAGCAACTACACAAGCATTGCGACGAAGAGCTTAAATCCTTACGCACTTAGTACCATGCAGACCTATAAGTGTTGAACCAAATGTTAGCCATCTTAGAGAACAGGAAACCTCCTCTGCATCCCTGTCCTCGGAGGAAAACGACTCAATCAATGGCTTGGACGTGGTACTCATCGCTAAGAGAGGCGTCTCGCTCACAAAAGCATTGTGATAGGAGTCGCACTCTCGTGCATCAGGGAAGACGTCAAAAGGAGGGCTTAGAACACTCCTAGGTAAATCGAAGTGTGACACCTCGATGAGACTTCAGGGTGATTCGTAGTTTATCTACTTAACACAAATCTCAAAGAGCTCAAAGCAAATCAACCCAACAAATGATCGAGGAGACTTACGGTAGGCAAAGGCATCACCGCCCTTATCTGGTTGGAAGGTAAATAGAGTCTCAAAACTATACAAGAAACCTCGACAAACGAGTAAATCGAGAAGGACATTAGACTCACACCCCACTCATGAATTGTCCCACCACTCAAGACGATATCGTAATGCATAGAGGCATCACAATCCCCACCAAAATGAAAAGTCGATAGAGTCTCATAATTGTGTTGGACATCTCGCCAGACGGGTAAACCAAGAAGGACATCATACTTCTTGGGCACACCCTTAACATCTAAATGTCCAAGATAGGATCAGTTACCCATATGCCCGCCTAACATCAACAACTTTCATCCTTTCATGCCAGAAGTATCCTGGCCAACATCCCAAAGGGGATTCTTGTCAAAATTCACAAATACAACAAAACAATTAACTTGACAACCTATCTGAACTGCTATCAAATTTATGCATTATCAAACCCAGGACAAGAGCTTGTTTTGCATATTGTTTCCTACCACCTTGGATGGATCGACCTTGAGCTGGCATTATCTAGAAAACATGGATGAATTCAAAAATTAAAATGACACCTGACACACATATATAACCAAATAAAACATCAACGAATGACTCCAAAACATAAAAATGCACACAACAACATGAAATTCTAGGCCAAAAGCTCTAATGGCTCCAAGAGCAACAAAGTAAGAACCATGGTGAACATGAAATATGAAATGGACAACAAAGCAAGACAAGCAAGGATATATTATAAACAACACGAAAAACACAATAAAAGGTAAGGACCAAAATAATTAGCTCTTGATACCAAATAATAGTAACCTCTTTAAGCTAGGTTAAGCCAAAGCTTAGAAGGAAGCAAGGAGATGATCCCTTGGAGTGTTTGGAAGCGGAAATGAGGTGGGAATGTGGTCCAAGGTGGGGAAAATAGTGGTGGAGATATGATATGTTCACGATTTTGGTAAGAAGGTGAAGATGGTGTGATGGTGTTTGGTGGTGCCAAGAGAGGTGAGACACACACAAGGAGGAAGGTGACTAGAGGGACCTCTAGGGTTGCTCTAGTCTTGATCTAGAAAATGTATGGCCAAATTTGGGCAATATAACATTATTAAACTTCCAAGATGATTACAAGGGTGGAGGCAGCTCTTTATATAGCCAAAGATGTCTCTTAAAACCCTAAAAGTAAAAGGAAACCCTAAAGGAGAAGGCTTTACCAAATTTGAAGGCCTTCTAGGATTGAGACAAGTGTCTAAATCCTCTCCAATGGTGGAAGGACAAATGGCCACTCATAAAGAAAAACATCTCCAATCCTAGAATGTCATGTGGTCACTTCTAAAAGCAAATATTCTCCAATGGAAACATGACACATGACATACATTTTCCACTTGGTTTGGATGTTCAACTTAAGGAAAATCCTACACTAATTAGGCCTTAATACAAGCCTAAATAAAGCCTATACTAAATGGCCTAATACATGGTCTTAAATCCTATACTACTTCATCTTCCATGATAGTCCAAGTGAAGTAAAGCTTTGTTTCTCTTTCTAAAGATGGTTCTTTTGTAAGAGCTTGGTCATACTTCTAGTGATAGGACTCTTGGCTATGAATTTGCCATCACTCATCAAGCCTTTTCATTCTGGAACACCCAAAATATATCTATTGGAAAAATATTCACATATCACAACTAATCTTGATAATTTGATTGTTGTTAATTATAATGAGGTATCATTTTGTTATTATCTACATTAGGTAGGTATTATTTCAAGGATATTATTTGATATCATAACATAAGTTCATGACCCATGTTAATCCTATAAATACAACTAGTATTCTTAGGAAATACTTAATTAATTACTCTAATACTCACTACTATATTCTCATAGATCAAAACTCTCTTACTGACTTGAATGTTAAAGAGTCTTTAGCATATGAATCTTCCCTTACATTCCAACCTTTAAAGTATACGTCAGATTCTTCAAAATCATACTACATGTGCAAAGAATCACGCTTAAGACCCATCATTAAAAACAAACCTATTAATAAAACATAGAAGCTAAAGCATTTGAATTATATGTTAATTCATTAAATCATTTATTTCAATACATTATCAATTAAATTAAATTTCATTCATTAAATTAGGATTAGTTGTGTTTTCCAAAATCCCATGAATTTCAATTTAACACGTTAAATATGATTAATTATATTAATTCAGATTTAATTAAAATTGTTTTATTATATTACTTGAAATTGAAATTTCATTGAAATTGTGCTTATAAAAGAAATTTAATAAATTTAAGAAAAATAAGATGCATTAAATTAATTTTTTTTATTTAAGTTATTTTTATTTTAAAACATTCTGTATAGATTAGGTATTTCAAAATTATTAAATTCTAATATTCTTTTGTTTTTGTTTTGATTATCACCCAATATAATTTTTTTAAGATTAAATAATATTTAATTATTAAAAAGGACTAATCAATTAATATTATTTCTAGACCAAAATTAATCGAGGTTGTTCAATATAATAAATTATGTATGAGATTAATGTTCTTTGGGTTAAATATACACATATGGTATTGTATTTATAATAGAAAAAATACGAGTTACAAATAAGGAATAATAATATACTAACTAAAGATAAAATATTTATCTAATATATCTATTTAAGATACGTGGTAATATAATATATTTAATACCCCTCAAGTTGGTGCATAGAAATCGTATGTACCAAGCTTGTTATTAATATAATCAATTATTGGTCCTTATTATGACTTCCGTGAAAATATTTACTTATGTGCTCGAGTGATACTAAATTGTTAATGATTTGCGAAGACAACATAGTAACCCAGAAGACTCTTCCTAAGCAACTAATATGAGAGGTTTCACTATATAAATATCTTCTTACAAATTACTATTGAGTAATGCATTGTTGACATCCACTTGATAAAGAGACCATGATTGAAGAACCACCATGATTATACATAAATTAACAAAAGTCATTTTTGTCACTAAAGAAAATGTATATATAGACGAGTGGGATGTACTGGTAACATAAGAGAGATTAGAAAAGACAATAGTTAAAGAAGTCATGGACAAATAGGAGAGAGATCTCTAAAAATCTCATATTCTTCAATCAAGATACCAAGCATAGATCCTAAATGAGGAGAAAGAGACAACCTTAGTGCTCTGAATCAATTTTGAAGAGGAGACAAGACATGCCATTACACATGTCGAAGCACCGACGAAGGTGTCGTTGACAACATCATGGTCTCCTAGTCGTGACAATCTAAACCTGTGTGACCGCTAATCAAAATTGGAACTCTGATGGCAACAACAATAAATGGTACTATCGTAGACAACAATAAAATTGAAAAAAAAAATTACATACAAAATCTTAGCCTCTGATACCACATTTAATATAGTAAAAACTATGTATAAGATTAATCTCGTTCATAATTTTTTTTATTATATTTCACAAAAGTTTTTTTTCAACTAATATTATACGAGTTTTTTAAAAATATCTCCTCAACATTAAAAAATTAAAAAACATGTGATGAAATTCTAACAAAAATAACACTAATAGCGTAAATTAAGAAAAGGATTAAATATGTTTTTAGTCCTTATACTTTGAGGCGATTTTGGTTTTAGTCCCTCTTTCAAACTAAGATACAATTTAGTCCTTCAACTTTAGAAAACTCTGTTTTTAGTCCTTTTTACCAATTTTTTTTAACTTTATTTGTTATTTCAAACGCGTTTCTCAGTTAACATTGAAGCAAAAAATATGTCAAACAGTGTAAACAATCCAAATGTTATAATGAAACGTGCTTGAAACAGCAAATAAAGTTAAAAAAGTTTGGTAAAAAGGACTAAAACTAGAGTTTTCTAAAGTTGAAGGACTAAATTGTACCTTAGTTTGAAAGAGGGACTAAAACCAAAATCGCCCCAAAGGACTAAAAATATATTTAACCCTTAAAAAAATAACTATATAAACATTAAGCAAAAATATAATTTCAACAAGTAATTGAAAATATTTTTAATTGACATAAGCAGAAAACAACCTCATCAATATTGACTAAAAAAAGAACAATTTTGAATTATATTTATAAAAAAAATTGAAACAACGTCAATGAGAAAACAAAGGTAACAAATGGATATCAATAGTAAAACTCTAATATGTTTTGGTAAAAAAACTACTCCCTAACGTCAACAAAATAATCTGAGTTGATAATACATCGACTATTGTCAAACCAACGACACTCTTGCCAATCAAACAATTATAAAAATAAATATATATAGGAAAAATTAAAATACATAAATTTCAATTTCTCATATTTCAAGTGAATCTAAAATTATATAATCCTAATAATTAAATTACTCTAATAAGGTTTTTTAAAATTTTAATTTTCTAAAAATTCGTTTAAATAACATATATAATCACAAAAACGTTTAAATGTGTCATCTAAAGACAATATAAGAATTGTTCATAGCCACCCAAAATGTTAAAATCACCCTGCAGTCCAAAAACAATAACTACTACTACAAAAGTCCTCAGAGTAAGAACCAGGAACTGCTGCAGAAGATCAATAATTGTACATCTCACTGAGTTAGTTTTACGTTATCTGTAACATCTCGTGTCAAAATATTTGTATTAATTTAAGCAATTTACTTTTGGAGGCTTTCGTTCCCACATAATCACGTCTGATGTTTATATTAAAAGTTTGCATTTCCTAAAAGTCTAGGGAGAGAGATCAATGTAAGATCTACTAGGATGTTACATTAATAAACTAAGATTTGCTTACTTAAAGTTAGCTAAGCATTTTACCTCAGTAAACTTACTGTCTAATCGTAACATACAACAGTCCAAGCGCCGAGGACACAGGTCAGAAAATCAAGGAATAAATTCCGAGGAATTATTCGTTGCCATTTTTTTCAATTATAAGTAATACGCTGAAATAAAGTCCAAATTTTCTGCTATTTTTTCTTTGTTGTCCCCAAATTTTATAAGAGGCGGTTACCAATTGACAAAAGGTAAATAAATCCGATCTATCCTTCAAATCAATCACGAAAAAAGGTCAAATTAGACTTTAGAAATACAGAAATATAATTTAAATGGCAGATAATTTCAAACTATCTCTTTAGGTGGTTATGAAGTTACTACCCTTTCATCCTTCAAAATTACTAAAATAAAGACTAGTTATCGCATTCTAAAATGACATCGTTTGAAATTTTTAGAGACAAACTCCTCCATTCATGGAACTGATTTCTACTGCATGAATCTTCCTTGTAATTCCATCAGCCAAATCCCGAAATTGAAACATCGATGAACCGGTTTCTATTGCAGAAGACTGCCCGGCTCAGACAACCAAAATTCCAAAATCAATTTTTCGAACGTTCACTTTAGTTGCCTACCCAACTAAACACATGAACCTTGTGTTTCGGAAACATAGGGATGCCAGTATAACAAGTATCCCCAGTAAAACTGGTTAAATAAAATGTAGAACCTACAATATTTGGTAGATTCTTACCTATTTCAAACAATATGAATTGTTTAAAGGAGTGTTATAAAATATATTATTATAAAGATGGGATGGATCCTTGTTGCCACTTGACCATACACGAGATTAGTGAAAAATATTAGTTGATAGATAAATACCTGCGGCAGTTTTCTCTGTCTTCCATACTTGGAAAATAATGAAGTAGGTTGTACTTCAAATTGCTTAAGTGGGGCTAATAAGTATGTTGGGGAAGGGTAGCTAGGATGCTTATTCCACAGTAACGTGTATGATTTCATTCAGAAACAACTAATTTACACGAAAGGAAACACTTCTCAAATTTACATGCCTGTTCGCTTCCTCTCAAAACCCAGCTTAAAACATAAATCAACATTTGGCTATTAGTATACTACAACAAAATTAGCATGAGAGAAGAAGACTATGAGCTGCCAAGCTTCACTGCAAGCCTGAGGATATGATATAACTGATAAAGATAAACTATTAAACTACCCTCAAAAAATGACATAGTAAGAAGGCTGTTAATTCAAACCTTGTGTGGATGACCTAGCTGATGATGACTCACCAAGAGAAACAGAAGCCAGAGATGAAGCCCAAGCTCGGGCACTCCTTGCCCTTTCCTGAAAAATCCTAATCTTGCACAGTCTTAACCTGTTCCAAATCCTCCTGACATCTATCACCTGAAGCACACGTCCCATCACTTGGCTCGTCTCACCAAATATTTGCAGGTTCAGATGAGGAATGCAAGAAACCCAGAATGCTCGGAGACGTGAGACGATCTTCGGGAACACAAAGAGGAGTAGCCTCAAACAAAGAAACAATACAGAGAATACCAAGTAGGGGTCCCTGCTCCATGTTTCTTTCAGAGACAAACCAAACAGGTTCATAGACGAATTATCATCACTCGTCATGCTGCTAGGTTGATCAACAATATTAATAGTTGCCGCCAACCCTGAACAAGCAGACAGATCAGTCAATGGAGGTAAATTAGGTATAATAAAACTCAGTCTATGAAGTTTCTAAAGCTTTGTGTTAGCAATTAATTGGGGAGGAAAATTGATTCTCTTCAATACATCGTAATATATTTACAAAAAAGAATGGGGATATATGCTTACTCGTGTTTCTTTCGTAAAATTCTGACACCGAAAGGAGATTGTTTGGTCCATAATATCTCAATACTGATGTCTGGTTCACTAGTAATATTGCAGGCAAGTTATGGATTCCATATCGTGAAAACAAGCTGCAAGGCAAAACAAATGCAGACATCAACAGACAAGTATAAAGGTAGCCTGTTGTGTGACATAATCTCGTCTAAAATATAAATTAAATACAGTGTAGAAAGGAAAGAATATATGAATTAGTTATGGCATTAGCCTAAATAACAGAAAATTAATCAATGCTAACAACACAATGCCTGACACACTATCATCGGGTGAAACCCAATGATATAGGTTTTTACTTTGTGGATCATACTCATATTCAGTGGAATACACATGGACTTCATCTATTAATATTTAGAATTTGGTAAAGAGTGTGTCATTGAGTGTAGCATTAGAATTCCTCAATAGGAAATTAGTTATTGCTGAACCAGGAATAATTAACTACATCAAATTGTACGCCATCGCCAGACCCGGCAAACAGCATACAGCAAAAGAAATTAGTTTCATCCTTATCCAGAAATTTAAAAAATAGAACAGGGATAGCTTCAAAACCTTGGCAAAGCTGATGATTGCTCGAGAATCAAATGTTCTATTTGAGGAAAGATCGAACTGAGAGTTTCAAATTGAGGAAGCATTTTTTGAGAAAATGGGCACCAGGAGGCATAGAAGAGTATAGAAATATACTCTATACTCTTTCTGCCAGACAGAACTCTGTCTAAAAAATCTCCATCCACCTAAACGAATCACGATGAAAAATAAAATAAACGTCATCAGAATATGCAATTTAATAAAGTCTGGAAAACATAATTAAATCTTAAAATTAAATAATTATCTATTCAAATCTACATAAGCAAAGCTACACGGCATAATAATGACAAACACGTGTATTTTTTCTAAATATTATTGCTTGGGCACATTCACTCGTTCAGTCAGAAGAAGTTACGTTTAGGCTTAAAAACTTGTTGAAAATGATAGAAATGCCTAGCATGGTGAGTGGAAAGAAAAGAAACTGTTATCGGCTTGTCAGTTGTCATCTTTGATTTTGACTAACAAAATGAGCCAAAAACATATATATTCCCAAAGCCAAATTGTCCCCTTTACTGCCATAATGTGCACATTTCAGTCCGTAAAGAGACTAATGTCTTGACACGATCATGAAAATTCAAGTAACAGATTTTAAAATAGGAAACTTATTACCATTATCAATGTAACAAAATCATTTATATCCAACCAAATAAATTTGCAAGATGAGCCATTGCAAACTCAAAATGTTGTTTCATGATGAGTACGTAAAATGCAGACTCCCTGGCTTTGGGCTTGACCAACATGTGACCTAGCCCAACAAACCAGTTGGGTTACCTAACAAGAAGTTTATACATGTCTCTGTTAATTCAATAGTTACGTTAATGATATTATTTCTTTAATGGCAGGGCATTGAGTCTGTTGGGGAAAGAATTTTAGTAGGAATAGCTACTCATAGTAATCTTCAATATCATATATTTAGTAGAGCCGTTTCAATTTCAATATCAGTTGCCGCAGCGTCTATAGCACCATGATAATGAGAAATTACCCCCGAAACAGCATTTACTGTTAATCCCCTCCGTTTTATAATGGTTTTATTAATTCAAAACCCTTCTTCCACAGTTGTTCAGACCAAAATTTAACTTTTTGTCTTCAAACTATGTCAAACCCGGTGTTTGCTGTTGTTTGTTTGGCCAGCCCTAATATTTCCAACCAATGACAGACTGCTCAAAGGACCCTTTTATAGTTATAGGCAAGAAAATCCACATATGATCTCATAGCCAGTCCAAATAAAGGAAGATGATTATGTTAGGTACTCAACAACCACCATAAAAGTTGTCAAAACCCTAAACACGGATAGCTTTTAATCCATATAAAAATATAATTACCCATATACAAGAGTAAAACCTATAATTGGTGGTATAAGAAAGATTACAAACTTTACCAATCCATAATGTTCTTAGAAGAACCCATACGAAAGCTTCTTCTCTTCACCTAGTGTAAGAAATGTAGAATTCAATGATTGAAAAGCTGAAAAGGCCATATATGACTATGGGAGAAAGGAAGAAAGTGAAGGTTCAACCTTTTGTGAAATGGTTAATTCAATATTAATTGATCAATGGGTAGCATCCCCTCTTCTTTATCTAGCTCACTCCTTAAATCCAAGGTGATTAACTAAACTTTTTTATTTATACATTTTTTCAAGATTACATAGTGGTTTATATTATTTTTTAAGCAAATACTGGTTTGAATATGAATCATAAGAGAAGTCCAAGTTAAGATATCACAAGTTCCTTTTCTCATGTTTTTTTCAAGTTGGAATCAGAGCTGCCTATTGTTCAAAATGTTATATTGGACTAACTTTTTTTAAATGATTTTGAATATATAAATGTTGATTATCAATTTAAATAATTCATAATGATGCTACACACACATGTCTGTGTCCTACATGTTGGTGTCATAGTGTTTGTATCAGTGTTGTTTCTGGTGTTCGAGCTTCATAGCTCTCAAATATCCAAGGAATTTGTGCATTCCTCCAACTAGTCATTACAGATAAGTAGTCATTTAATATAACAAAGTTTACAAAAAGTAATAGTACTTAGTTGCACAATCAATGATGGTAGTTCATTAACATTGATCTAAATGTTCTCTTTGATACAGAATGGATTTCAATTTTAGAAGAAATATATAAAAAAAGTGACGATCAATCAATGAGCTAGAATCCAGTTAAAAAGAAAGAAGAGTATAATAAACTACAAATTAACAGTCGAAGGTGATCAGGCCCGACTGAAGTAATTCCACTTATAAGAAAAAAAAAACACTATTATCTAATGTAATATTAATACTTGTAATTCTGATTTTATATTTTAGACACTTTGAGCTTCTGGTACTTGACTAGCTTTTAAGCAATGAAGAAAATGAGTAAATAAATAGTTTTTGAACTGGATAATAATTTAGCTAAAAATGCTTATCACGATTCCAAGCATATGACAGTGGATCATATAAAGATTCATAAAATGCAAATTAAATTCAACAAAATTATTTCAGGGGAGTGCTGGTGGAATAACGGACTTAATAGATATGGGCCATTCTTCATGGTGAATTAAGGACAAATTTTACAACATCATCTGTTTGCTTCACTTTAAAGAAATTATGATTTTGTTGACAGGTTATGTGATTAATGGTTTAACAAGTATGTTCAAAATGAGGAAATTAATTGGGATTTGGATTAAAGCTTCAGTGTGAATGATTTGATTGAAATCCTAAAAAAGTAATCGATTTTCCTGAGCAAAATACATCGAAGATATTAACAGGAAATCACCTCCCCCCAATGAAGAGAAATACAACGAAAGTAGTCCCATCAAGTGGTTCAGAAGATGTTAGAGAGCATCATCAAAGTTTACAATGTATTGCCAAGCTACCATCCGTAAGAAATTTAATGTTGAGAGTTAAAAACGAGAAGTTTATGCATTCTGTTGATGAAATAAAGCAATAATCCATGTGTATTTTTATTACAAGTTGATTAATTCCATGGATACTTATGGATCATTCCCTAGGTTATTAAAGGACATCAAACGGACATATTATACTGTTATACCAATGCGACCTTGACACCAAAGTAAAAACGATCAAGTCAACTAGTTCTTACCAGCTACATAAAATACATATTTTAAACTTGTCTAGATGCTTGGTAAAAGATCCCAAGGAAGGCTTTAAATCCCCCATCCTAAACTCAAAATAGTCCTCAATTTGGTTGCTTTTAACTAGCCGATCCCACTTCTCAGGTTGATCCCAAATGATCCAACAAAATCGCAAACAGAATAATAGCCAATTGTTTACAAGTAATTAAGCACAGCAATCTTTAACCTAACAAAAATATACTCAAGGTTCAAGGCAACACAATACATTCAGTTGTTTTCCATAAAATTTTAAAATATCAGACAATTAACCAAAACAAGGAAATTAAGAGAAATTATCTTCATAAAACCTACAAATCAAGAACTTCAAAATCATTCACATGCATGAAATTATCCCCATCAATGGACATTTAGAAGATCCTCATTCCCATGTGTTTAATTCAGAACTCAGGTTCTTCAAACCATTCAAACAACCGTAGCACCAAAAACACCTTATCCAATCAGGTGAGGTCAAATACATGAATCAATCGACACATCGCCATTATTCCTGATTATTTAACGAACTCTGATGCGTCAAAATCATAATCTCGATGAATTTCTTCAGACAGAAGAAAACTATGCAAACAATTACTCCGCATCTCACTTATCAGATTCCATATCTATTTTATCAGATTCCACGGCCTCTTTCACAAAGAAACTTAAAGATTCTCCATGACAACATACCATGAAAAATTGATACAAACTATTTGGCAGCTGGGTTAAAGATCAAACAATCCAATCATCAAAACAAAATCCAACAATCCACAAATACACACCGCAAACAACCTCAACACGCGGAAATTAACACAAAAACTGAAAACCGAGGTACCTGGAGAGGCGGATTCGACGGGATCGAGATTGGACACTGCGATTGGAGATTATACAGAAACGAAGGTGGCTGAGGAAGACACAAAGAAGAAGAAGACGAAGAAGAAAACGCAGACGCGAATTGAATCACAGAAACGTAAAGAAGAAGGAGAAGAAGAAGAAGCGAAGAAGCCATAGAAAAAGGAGAGAGTAGATAGAAGAGAACCGAAAGGGCAAAACGGGAAAGAAAGAAAGAAAGAAAGACAGAAGAAAAAAGAAGAAAGAGAAACAAAGGTTTTAGGGTCTCGAGTTTGTGAGGGAGATTTGTTTTGTTCTGTTGTGTTGTGTGTGAGGGCGTTGATAGGGTGAGAAGGCGGTGAGGGTGCGACGGTGACGGTGACGGTGGTCGAGTGGGGGGTGATATTTCGAGCGTTTGGTGTGAGGATAGAGGACAAAGAAGGAAAGGCTTTGAGCTAATAATTGAAATTATGTGTATATTTATTTATGGCTATCATTCTTCACTTTTTCTCTCTCTCTTATTCTTCTTCTTTTTTCTTAAATATCGCTTTCTCTCTCCTACCCCGATTATACCTCGTGTGTGTTTTCAACAGCCATTGTTTTTTCAAGAGTGGAAATTCCACACTTCTTAATTTTACTAATTAATTATATTTATTTTAATTTAATTTTTTTTCATTTTAGTACCTTTAGATTTTTTATATATTTAAATAAAAAATCTAAATTCGTTTTATAGTTTTTCATTGATAAAATATCATTGGAGAATATATAAAGATATGCGGAAGCTTTGACCGATGTGTAGTTTCCACGCAATAGACTTTTTCCTGTTTCCACACACCATTTTTTTTTTCGAATTAAATTCCATTTACCGTTCTTCTGAGAATTTTTTTCTATAATAAATATATTTTAAAAAATTAGCCAGTTAAACATATTTTTATTTTAATTTTGAAATTATACACATTTCTAAATTCTACCGTGGATATTTTAATTTCTTTTGAAAATATTTTTTTATGGTTGATAAAATTCTAGAATTTATCATTTAAAGTTGACGATTTATCATTAGTTTTTTAATTTTGAGTTTATTGAAATTGTTTTGATTTTTTTATCAGAGCGAATCTAAATGCAATGTGAAAATAAGAATTTTATTATGTAAGTCACATTGTTAATGAAATCTTACAAAACAGGTAAATAAGTGTTTCTTCTTTTTTTAACGGGTGCTTTTATATGTGCAGAACACACGCGATCTATAGCAACGATGCGTCACTGCCTCGTAGAAAGTTAGGGCTATCAACAACACATGGTTTTAAGGTGTTGGCTTTTTTTTAACACTAAATATTAGTATTTTATTAATAAGAAAATGAAATTTATAATTTTTTATTTTCTTTAACTTTTTTATTAAGTCACTTTATAAAAAGTCTGTTAATGTGATAAGATTTTGATATTTAACTTTCCTTATAATTAATTTGAGATATGGGATCTAACATTTCATTTTTAATAGTAGGGCTTAATAGTTTATTTTATCTTTAGTTTTGTTGATTTTTGTCAAAAAAGTCTCTTATTTGAAAAGAGTGTCAACTTGTTCCTCATTATGTAAATATTGTGTCAACGTCATTCCTTCCATTAAATAGAAATAAACGGTGTTAATGGATTGATGATCTGGCAGTAGATAGTGGTAATTGATAACGGTTCAAAAACCGTTATTTTCATACTTAATTTTGATACTTAATGCATATTTTTTTACGTAGAAACTTGCTTTGACTCATGATTTTGCTTTAGTTTTGCGAATAAGAGAGTTGAGGATATGCTTTATGATTTTACTACTAAATTCCCTTAATTTTGAAAGTTATCGGAATGATTTGGAAGAAGAGTTGAAGTATCAAATGGTTGGAGTGCAGAAAAGTCAACCAGAATGCAGAAAAGTCAACTAATCAACCAGAAAAAGTCAACCAGTCAACTAGAATGCTGAAAAAGTCAACCAGAGCGAGTTTTGGGCCAGTTTCTGCGACTTTTATGATTTGTTTTAGGCCTGGACCCGTTTTTTGTTATTTTTATGTCCTATTTAAAGACCCAGACATCCTAGAGAATGTATCTTTTGATGGCTTAAGCACAAAAACACGTTTTTCACCCCTTTGGGGGTAGATTTGGGGATTTGACTACTCTCTTTTTCTCTTTCTAGGGTTTCTATCTCTTTTATTCCATTGTACACTTAGTTTCTTCATGACGATGGAGAACTAATCTTATTTGTTGTTGGGGAATGATGTTGATAAAGGTTGAAAAACAGTTATTTTCATATGTCAATTTGGACCAAATTACACCCTTTACTACATGGAATGAGCTCAGAATCAAGCAAAACTCAATAAATGAGTCTGGAGAGAGTCAAAAGTTGTTTTTAGCGATTTTAGGCCCTTTTCGCTGAGGGATCGGGTTAAGGGGAGGCTTAGAAAGTCGCATAACAATTAATCAATCTAATAGTCAAGGGTAGTATGTAAGAGAGANTGGAATAGATGAAATTGTTAGTACCCAACAACATCCATCCATCCATTATTTTCGTTTGTCAATTGAATCAACTTTATTTTTGCATGTTAATATTTTTATCCTCAAATCCAATTTATTAAATTTTATTTTTCAAGTCTTATTATTTTAATTCACGCGAACGAGAAAGCCATACGAGTCTCTTGGGAAGAACGATACTTGGTCTTACCATTTATATTACTTGTACGATTTGGTACACTTGCCAATTTGTCAACAAGTTTTTGGCGCCATTGCCGGGGACTCGAGGTTTATTTGTCTAGTAGTGTGAATTGATTGAATTTGACTTGGTTGTAATTATTTTTGTTTATTTTTCTTTTATTGCATTTTGTTTTATTTTCTATAAAAGTGCTTTTAGGGTGTGTTTCTTGTGCATGCAGGAAACAATACATACTAGAAGCAGGAAAAACCAACAACCTCTGCTAGAAGGCCTACCATACGAGAGGAGGAAGAGACGCCCTTTGTGTGAAAGATCTCTTTCTCCAGAAGTTACTTCACATTTTCCAATTGAGACTTTTGCACCAAATCTTGAGGAAATGGCCAATCAACCTCCTCCCAGATGCACTCTAGGGGACGCAGCTAATAGTTGGCCCCTTGAATTATAACAGCATTGCAGTGTGTCAACACCCAATTTCGTCCGGGTGACAAAAATATATTATTTTATTTTATATTATGTCTTTTTATCAATTTATTTTTTGTTATATTATCTAATTTTTATTTTTACTTATTTTATTTTATTTTATTTATTTATCTTTTTTTTTTCATTTTTATATTAGTTTTTATATTTTAATTCCATTTTTACTTTTTATTTTATTTTACTTTTTGTTATTTAGAGTTATTTCGTTTTATTTTACGTTAGTTTCTTTTATTGTTTAGTTTTATTTTTATTTTTTATGTTAAACATTAACAAAAAAATTCTAAGGAAAAAGAAAATAAAAAANGGTATGGCAGACTGTTGCTTTCTTTCCCTTCTCAGTCGCGCAAACATGAATTAAGCTTTCCTGTAACACAAGACTAAACCTCCTGCAACACACAACAACAGACGCCTCCACAAGCCATCAAACTTTCGTTTTCTGGAAAGAATCCCTGTGCACCCTGGTTTCTGTCACCAATTATGAATTAAAGAAGAATGGCGTTTGACAGTGGTTTTGCCAGGCGGCTTCTGATTCTCAGTCTATGCTTAGTGGCTGGATGGCAGCNTAGNAGGGACTTGACCTTGGCCTGTGATAAGGAAAGACTACTCTCAACTCCTCTAAGGACTCTCTATTCACACTCCACTCTACACACTTACGCNAGGCATTCAAGAGATTAATCAACTCTTTAGAACTCCATGGCTCCAAAAAACTCTGGTCACTGAATCAAGAATCTTCATCCTCGAGAAAACATCTTCATTTACAGAGAAGAGAAAGTATTGCATACAAGGTTGACTATAGCAAACGGATCTCCAAGAAGTAAGCGATACCTTGCACTCCATGTTTCACTGAGTTGTTTGCTTGCCCTTGAACGTCCTTTTGTTACGTTATGTTTGCATATGATTGCTGATGAATACATTCCTGCTATGTGATGGATATTTGTATGTGATTTTGTGGCATAAGTCTTTCCCATTCTCCATCACCATCCAATCTGCAACCATATTCCATCTTAAACTTGAAACCNATATGTGTTCAATCACCATCACCTTTGCCTTCTATAATAACCTCCATTAGTCTCCATTGTTACCGAGCACGACCATCAACCCATATCCACTCCTTGATTCCTCCGCNGCTGAATGGCTTCCTTTACATGTTTCTACCACTAAATATCCCTTTTTTGCCACTCTTGTCAAACCACGTTCATAGGTCCTGCATTTTAAAAAAAAGAAAAGACCAAGCCAACCCAATATGATCCCAACACCATCATCCTAAACCTCCTCAACCTGCACTGCACAAAACCACAAAATTAAAAAAAAAACAACCACCAAGAACAAGAACCAATTTCCAGCAACCACAAACTAAGACCCCCCACGCCTCTGTCCATCCCCAATCATCAACAATGAGCTTGAACCATTAAACTGCGTATTCACCAGAAAAATACAATAGAAAAAATGAACAAAACAGTGTCTTCATCTTCACTGGCGAGGGACCCAGGCACTGGATTCACACAAGGCGTGAACCCTTCGAGCACGGCCTCTTGCTAATCCCGTGACTCATCTTCTCTAACCCTTATAGCTGAACCCAATCAAAGTATAGAGACAAAGGGGCAGAGGAGTGGAATTGACGGCGACAAGTTTGGCGACGGCGAGGGAGAAAGCGCGACCCTGGTCGAACAACCACAGCCATGTCCAGCTTCTCTAACGGCAGCAGTTTCGCCAACGGCAGCCTCAAGGACAAATCATACATAGCGAGGATGTCTCCCTCTCGCGCGTGAACTCAGGCTTGGAGAAAGGGCACAATGTCGCGGCCAGCCGCAGTTCCGATGGCGTTTGTCGTCGCCGGCAAAGCTGTTGACGGTGGCCACAGGGGCGAGTCGCAGATGGTGAAGGCCTCTCTCTCGTGTGCGGGGTTGGGTTTCGAGAGTGAAACCGATGCTATGGCTAGCTGTGGTTCCGCTGGTGTGTCTGGTCGCCAGCAATGCCAAGTGGAAGGTGGCTACGTAGTGACCGGTTCTGGTAAGAGCAGTGGTGAGCCGGTAGGGAGAAAGAAGGGGACCTAGGTCTCTGGTGTTTAGGAAGCGTGAATGATGGGAATGAGGGAAGCAATCTGAACCCCTAATTTCTGAATTTGGGGTGAGACGCCTGGGCCGCTGGGCCAAACCCAAAAGCAATAGAAAAACAACTTCGTTTTCGCACCCCCTTTGCTTCCATACGCAGCACCCTTCATATTCTGCTTGGGCCACTGGGCCAAGTAAAAAAAACAAACAAAAACCCTTTTCTGCTCCCCTGTTTATACTAAGTTGCACCCCTGGTCACTTGGGTTTAGGCCCAATCAATTTTTCTTAAAGTGGTTTAGACACCCCTTTTCTTATCTAAACACCATCACACCTTTTACTTATATGCTTCATCATTTGACCTTTAGTTTATTTACTTTTACTTTTTATTTAGTTTATTTATATTTTTCTACTTTTTATTTTATTTAGCCTTTTACCTATTTGTTTTATTTTACTTACTTTTAAATAAATATTAAAAATCAACAAAAAATATTTTAAAAGGTTTAAGCACACGTGCGACCATTCGCGTCAGCCTTGTGTTAAAACATTTTCCCCCTTCTTTCAAAAAATACAAAAATATTTTAAAAGGTTTAAGCACACGTGCGACCATTCGCGTCAGCCTTGTGTTAAAACCTTTTCCTCCTTCTTTCAAAAAATAACAAAATATTTCAAAAGGTTTAAGCACACGTGCGACCATTCGCGTCAGCCTTGTGTTAAAACCCTTTTCCTCCTTCTTTCAAAAATAACAAAAATATTTTAAAAGGTTTAAGCACACGTGCGACCAGTTGCGTCAGCCTTGTGTTAAAACCTTTTCCTCCTTCTTTCAAAAAATACAAAAATATTTTAAGAGGTTTAAGCACACGTGCGATCATCCGCGTCAGCCTTGTGTCGAAAACCTTTTTCTTCTTCTTTCAAAAAAAATCAACAAAAATATAAAACATCATGTTTTCAAACAATCACCCAAACGATTCAAAGAACTACGTAACCCTGATTTCTCAGTCCAACTGAGGATAGTAGGAGCAAGGTCAATCCTTGTTGGGCACAAAAAACACAAAAAAATATTGTGTTTTCTTTAGAGTTTTATTTTTAGGGGAAATTAGAAATTTTGCAAACCACGTTAAATTCGCGCATTTGATTAAAGGTACTGCCTTCGGGCAGGCGTTGTAGGGTGCTAATACCTTCCCTACACGTAACCGACTCCCGAACCCAATCTTTGGTTTTCGTGGACCGTGCCTTATCATTTTATGGTTTTTTCGTAGTTTTCCAGAATAAACTATGGTGGCGACTCCAAAATCTTTTTTTTAAAATCGTTTTCTTTTTTTGAATCGTCGTCGTCCCGTCGCGATTTTTCGGTTGCGACACAGTGCCAACAGACAATACAACCAACATGGTGATGAGTCCGACACTTATCCAGTTAGTCCAGAACAACCAATTCCATGGGTTGTCAAATGAAAATCCTTACAAGCATTTGACAGTCTTTGGAGAAATTTGCAACACAGTGAAGATAACTGGAGTGACAGACAATAGAATCAAACTTATCTTGTTTCCTTTCTCACTGGGAGGAAATGCAAAAGACTGGTTGAATTCTTTCCCGGAGGGAACGTTCAGGACGTGGGAAGCGGTGGTCCAACAGTTTATTACTAAATTCTTCCCACCTCCAAAGATCAATCAAGGGAAATTAGAAATCTCTTCATTTAAACAAGGAATGGAAGAAACACTGGGGCAAGCATGGGATAGATTCAAAGGATTGTTGAGAGCAACCCCAGTTCATGGGTTTGATAAAGCTTCATACTTGCTGGCATTCCTTGGAGGTTTGCGCGCTCAGACCAAAATGATGATAGATGCCTCGGTTGGAGGTAACATTAACAGAAAAACAGAAGATGAGGCGTACAACTTAATTGAAGAGATGGCTCTTAATGAAGTGTTGCAAAGTGAAAGAGGCACGCAAAAAGGAGGACTTTTACATCTCCCCACTGAAGACGCAGCAGCAGCAAAAAATCACCTCCTCAATCAGAAATTGGACAAGTTGCTAAAGGTTGTTTCTGAACTTCCTCGGGGGCTCAGAAATATTTCTCAGGCTCAACAATTATGCGATTTGTGCGGTGGTGACCATATTAATGGTCAATGTTCTTTTACAAAGGAAATGCAACAGGACGTGAATTATATGCGGGCCCAATTTCAGTACAAACAAGGAACTTTCAACCAAGGTGATTCTAACCAAAGTTGGAAAAATCATCCAGGTATCGGGCAAAGTCAGAATTCTTCTTCTGGACAAGAAGGTCACTTCCGGCAGCAACCTTCTCCCTTATGGCAGCAATTAAGCAGATTAACTGAGACAATCAGAGAATTGACTGACAGGTTTGATAAATTTTTTAAGGTCTATGAATCTCAACAAGCAAGTGGTCAGGCAACTTTTAGATCACTAGAGACACAAATAGGACAGCTGTCTAAAAGGGTTGAAACCACAGAGAAGCATCAATTTCGGGCTAATACTGATGTTAACCCAAAAGATGAATGCAAAGTTGTTGGAACAAGAGGAAAAAGGAGATTAGAAGAAGAAACAATTGAGATTAGCAGCAGCGATGACAAAGAGGAGGAAAGGATGAGTAATAAACATAAAAGAAGCGAAAGGAAGAAATCAGAAAGAGAAAAGGAGAAGGAAGAAATTAAAGAATCAGTCCGCAAAATTCTTAAGGAGGCACCTCTTAATCCTATAACATCTTCACAAACTCCTGAATGTGATGACAAGATCAAATACTATCTGGAGAGGTTACTTGATTTGTGCTATGAAGAAAATCAGGAGCAGTGGGTGAAACCCAGGAAGAAGAATCATCCACAAAAACTAGAGGATTCAGGAGCTTTGAGCCTTCCTTGTGTTATCCATAATGTGGATCTAGGAGAGGCTTTGATTTATTCAGGATCAAGCATTATTTTGATGCCTCTTAGTGATTTCAAGAAGATAAAATGAGTAAAATTGAAGCCTACCAAGGTGATCTTGACAGTAGCAGATGAATCTATGAAGAAACCTGTTGGGATGGTAGAAGATGCAATTGTGCGGATTGACGAGTTGGAGTTTTTGATTGACTTTATAGTTGTGGATATGGCTAATGAAGAAAAAAATTCATTAATTCTGGGAAGACCGTTCATGCGAACCTCCAAGATGGTTATACATATCCATGATGGAGGAATAAAATTAAAAGATTATGATCGAGTACTGCTTTATGGCTCTAAAGAAACTGTATAGAGGGCAGTTAGAAAAGTCAAGTATAAAAGAGCCAGAAGTGAAGCTGCAGAGGAAGACAAATCCACAGGTATTAATTTTCAGTATGACAGCTGTTGTGTTTTGCAGGTACCTGAGGATAAAGGGAGAAGAACCATTCACCCAGAACCAAAAGAAGATCCACTTCTACCGGGAAGCAAAGTGAGATTTAAGAGAAAGGAATGGATGGTAAAGNAGCTGAAGGAAAAAGGAATGGTGGAGATTCAAAGACCATATTCAAAAGTGACCAAGAAGGTATACTGAAGAAAAGTGAGTTGGTGGGATGAGGAAGATCCCAACGTGAAGAAGAAAAGCTGAATTTGTTGAAAATCAAATTTTGTATTTTTATGAACAATTTTCTTTTTCGATTTTTGTTTTATTCTTTGTTGGAACTTGTACTTTTTCGAATTTTGTGAAAAATTCTTGGGTAGCATCTACTGAGGGATGCTAAATTTTTGGTATTCACTGAAGGATATACGGATGGTACACCTACTGATGGGTGGTGGAAGGCAGTGCACTTACTGACAAGTGCCAACCAGGTTTGGGGTACATGGACGAATCGAACATACACCGGAATGAGAGGGATCTAGAGACTGTATAGGTATAGGACTATACGGTTGAAGGATAACTTAAAGGAATTGATTTGGCTACTCATATCAACAAATGCATTTGTTTTTCGGTAGCCTAACTCATAAGAACTCCATGGTTAAGCGTGCTTAGCCTAGAGTAATTATGGGATGGGTGACCTTCCGGGAAGTTTTCTCGGAAAGTGTGTGAGTGAGGACAAAGCACACTGGAAAGCCTCGTGTTGATGTGTGGGGATAGTCAGCAGTCCCTGTAAGTTGTCGGGGTGTTACAAGGAGCACAAGATCATCAAGACCTCTCTTTTTATGTTTGGAAGTAGAGAAGATTGTCAATGGTAGATGAAGAAGACAAATAATGAAGAAGACAGATAAGAAAGGAGAATTGGTTCACCAACACCTTGATGAGAAAAGTGATGAACCTAAACCTGGCACACCAGTGAAATTCAAGAATAGGTTATGGGTTGTCAAGACTATCAAAGCAAAAGAAGTTCCATAGATTGAGGATCCTTAGAGTTGGTGACAAGAAAATTGTTGGTGTCATGAAGGAAGGAGCACCACCAACATCAAAAATCCGGATTAGGCTTAATTGGGTCAAGCTAGTGACGTTAAAGAAGCGCTTGTTGGGAGGCAACCCAGTTTCTAACTTTTTCTTTTTAATTAATTATTTGTGTGGTTTGGATTTGATTTTGTTTTGCAGAAAGGACAACATCTATTGATGGATGNTGGATAACATCTACTGATGAATGCTATGTTATGTGATTAAGCATTTACTGATGGATGTTGATGAAGATGAGGAAGATTGGCGTCTACTGATGGATGCCAATGAAGATAAGATAGATTAGCATCTACTAATGGATGTTATGTGATTAGACATCTACTAATGGATGTTACTGACAACATTTATTAATGAATCCTACTAGGTTAAACCATCTACTAATGGATGCTATGATGATGAAGATTTAGATGACAGTATCTACTGATGGATACTGTTATAGAAGAGGCTAATGATGAAAGATAACATCTACTGACGAATGCTATGATATCAAGATTTGTTTTATTTTTATGTTTGTTTGAATTTTGTTTATTTATTTTTTAATAAGCTATGTGCTTGGTTGAAAGAGTAGTTCTACAATGGTTGATAAAATATTTTGTGATGAGTAATAGTGTCTTGTGTTGCTCTATGGTTTTTAAATGCATGATTGAGTTAATGTTTGAATTAGCTATTAAGCACAAATAGTGGTTGCTCATAATTCTTAAAACAAATGCATGGTTTCAATTGTGATTGATATGCTTGGGAGGATGTATATTAAATTATGGAACTTGAGTTAACCTGTGAGAAATTGGGCTCCAGAGTTTTATTGATTAAATGCTATTGCTTTGGAATCATAGTTGATTTTGCCTAAGTTTTTATATCGAACTATTTGCTTGCATGTGTGATATGATCAAGGCCATTTGTTCTTCTCCCATATAAGCCAATGCAATTTTCAAACCCAACAAAAGAACAATGTTTGTTCTATCCTTTGAACCTTAAGCCTAAATTTCTGAAAAAAAAAAATCCCTTTTGAAATCTTTACCTTGAGTTGAGTTGAGAATATTTGTATGGTATTGATAAAGGTTCAAGTTTGGGGTTGTTGGGAAATTTGAAAAATTAAGAAAATAGGCATTGAGCTAAGTGTTGAGCAAGTATGAAAAGCAAAAAGAAAAGATGAATGAAAAAGAAAGAAAAGCTCAATGCAAAAAGGGGAAAGTCTCGAAAAGTGAGATTGGTTTGTTTAAAGAGAGATTGTGCTTGAATGAAAAATTTGTGAATGACTCTCTTAACTCAAGGATTTTGTGATCCAGAAAAACCAATGTTCTTCTTAGCCCAACCACGTTACAAGCCCTGGAAAGACCTTGTGATGATAACTTGCTTGCGAATGTGTTTTGATGTGCTTAAATGAATGGCAAAGTTGATTTATATGACATTGTTATAGTAGAGTGAAAGAGACATCAACACCTCACTATACACCTTTGAGTTTGAGCGAAACACTTTTAAGGGCTTAAGTTATACACTTTTGAGTGCTTGAGTGAAACACTACCTTTGGTGAGGAATGGTTCCATGCATTAAAGAGAAACATTTTTGCCTAGCTATTGATCACTCATCTTTTTGCATCTGTTGTATATTCATTGTTATGTGAGCACCATAATTGAAGCTTAATCTGCTAAGACATCATTATTTCTTGACTGATCTTCTATGATAGCCATACATGAGTGATTTACTTGTCTTAGAGAAAAATGTTTTTTGATGTGGTAGACGTTGTAGTATATGAAGGCCAAGTTACATTTTGCTTCAGGACAAGCAAAGTCCTAAGTTTGGGGTTATGATAACAGTTCAAAAACCGTTATTTTTATACTTAAATTTGATACTTAATGCACCCTTTTTGACTTAGAAACTTGCTTTGACTCATGATTTTGCTTTAGTTTTATGAATAAAAGAGTTGAGGATATGCTTTATGATTTTACTACTAAATTCCCTTAATTTTTGAAAGTTATTGGAACAATTTGAAAGAAGAGTTGACGTATCAAATGGTTGGAGTGCAAAAAAGTCAACCAGAATGCAGAAAAGTCAACCAATCAACAAGAAAAGTCAACAGTCAATGTTGAAAAGTCAACCAGAGCGAGTTTTTCCAAGCAATGTAAGCTCCTTTCTTTCTCATGTTTTTGCCTTGAGGAGATCTCTTCTTCCCTTTATGCTTATTCTGTAATTCAGGGCATTCAGGCTTGATGTGACCTTCTTTTCCACATTCATAGCACTGGACAACATTTGTGCTGAAGCTTTTCTTTTTGTATAAGTCGACTAAATTTTCTTACCATCAAGGTCATCAATTCTTTGTCGTCCATATCGGTTTCTGTGATGTTCTTGCTTGCAGCTTTCAGAGCTATGGACTTCTTTTCTTCAATCTCCTCTTCATCCTTCAGTCTACCAAGTTCTAACTCATGTTCCCGTAACTTGCCAAACAAGGTAGCCATATTCATCATTGTAAGATCTTTGGATTCAGATATTGCAGTGACTTTTGGTTGCCAGTTCCTGTTCAGACTTTTCAAAATCTTTATGTTGATCTCTTCTTTGTCAAAGACTTTGCCAAGATCCATCAGGTGATTTACGATATGAGTGAACCATTTCTGGACATCATAAATGCTTTTACCAGCTTTCATTCTGAACAACTTATATTCTTGTATCAACGAATTCTTCCTAGCTCTCTTGACTTCATCTGTACCTTCAAGTGTTACCTCTAGAACATCCCACATTTCCTTTGCAGACTTGCATTGGGATATCCTAAAAAATTCATCAATAGTTAGTGCAGAGGCAATAATAATCCTAGCTTTAACATCATACTGAGCTTTTCTATTTTCATCAGCAGTCCACTTAGTAAAAGGTTTCAAAACAGTTTTGCTATCAACAGTTTTTATAAGAACAAATGGACCATTTAAAGTAGCATCCAAAATTCCTTTATCTTACAATTCAAGAAAGATCTGCATGCGAATTTTTCAAAAAGGATAATTTACACCAGCAAACAGAGGTGGTCTGTTTGTTGAAGCACCTTCACCAAAAGTTTGAAAATTTGAAGCCATCCCCAGGTTTTACAGTCGAATAGAATAAAAAACAGAGTCGACTGAATTTTCAAATATCTTATGAAAACCAGCTCTGGTGCCAATTGTTATGAAATAGGTTGGCTTCTTTTTACACCAAGAGGGGGGTGAATTGTGTTAATTCAAAATTAAAATTGTTTCACAATCTTGGTATGAAAAACTCAAAGCTTTTGATCTTTCCTTGAAATGCAAGTTATTGAAAATTTAATGTAGCGGAAAAACGCAGTTGACTGCCTAGCAGATATAGTCGACTGGAAAATAAAGAGTGTAGGGATGAGAAAATTCAAGCACTGTGTTTATACTGGTTCGGCCAACAATGCCTACATCCAGTGTCCTTCCAACCCAAGAAGCAAATGCATTATAATGGTCGTGGCTTTTACAACAAGGAATTTATAGAAGCACCACGCAAAAATATAAATCTCCTCTCTAACCCAAAACTAAATACTGCACACACAAAACCAGAATTGTAGCAAGAATCCCCTCTTCTGCAATTTGCACCCACGTCGAAGAATCCTCAATGTGTCACCAGTGCTCTTCACAGGATGTCAAGCCTATCACAGCAGACTTCACAGGTTGCCAAGCCTTCAGTCAAAAATAGCAGTCTTCACAGGATGCCAAGCCTATCAAGATCAAACCAGAAGCACCTTCTTTGTGCACATATTGATCAAACAGTAAGAGCAATGACTTCTCCTTTTAAATCTCTCAAGCAAGATCATCACCGTCTTCTTGGAGAATTCTTGGAGCAATGAAAATGTCAGATCACAAAAGTCCCAGAACAATTCGCGTTCTGTCTATTTATAGCTTTGTGTTTCATCAGAATGATTCATAGTCGAATAGCCTACTAATACAGTCGACTGTATTAAAACAATTATAACAGACAGTTAACATAAAGGCTCCTCATTCAAAAAAATCAAGACTTATTTATTACAGTTGACCAGGTCATGCAATTTTAACTAACTTTTGAAAATATAGCCGTTGGAGCTTGTAGGCTTAACAAAATTTCAAACAGAACAGTAACACAGTCGAATATACATTTCACAATGTCTATGGACACATGAAAAATCACTTTGAAATTCTTTTCAACTCAAAATCTCACACAACACTTGTTCACAAAATATGTACAAAGATTTTAGCATAGTCGAATCCATTAAGAGTGTATTCAATTGGACTAGAACTTTGTGTTATGAAACAGGTAGGCTTCTTTATACACCAAGAGGAGGGTGAATTGGTGTTGATTCAAAATTAAAATCTTTTCGCAATCTTGGTATGAAAAATTCAAAGCTTTTTATCTTTCCTTGAAATGCAAATTATTGAAAATGTAATGCAGCGGAAAAACGCAGTTGACTGCCTAGCAGATATAGTCGACTGGAAAATAAAGAGTGTAGGAATTAGAAAATTCAAACACTGTGTTTATACTGGTTCGGCCAACAATGCCTACATCTAGTTTCCTTCCAACCCAGGAAGCAAATGCACTATAATGGTTGTGGGTTTTAACAACAAGGAATTTATAGAAGCACCACGCAAAAATATAAATCTCCTCTCTAACCCAAAACCAAATATAGTTGCACACACAAAACTAGAATTGCAGCAAGAATCCCCTCTCCTGCAATCTGCACCCACGTCAAACAATCCTCAACGTGTCACCAACACTCTTCACAGGATGCCAAGCCTATCATAGCATACTTCACATGTTGCCAAGCCTTCAATCAAAACCCAACAGTCTTTCATAGGATGCCAAGCCTATCAAGATCAACCCAGAAGCACCTCTCTGTGCAGATATTGATCAAACAGTGAGAACGATGACTTCTCCTTCTGAATTCCTCTCAAGCAAGATCACCACCGTTTTCTTGGAGAATTCTTGGTGCTTCTAACGAATTGAATCTGAAATAGGAAAATGAAAATGTCAGATCACAAAAGTCACAGAACAATTTGCGTTCTGTCTATTTATAGTTTTTTGTTTCATCATATTGATTCATAGTCGAATAGCCTACTAATGGAGTCGACTGTATTAAAACAGTTATAACAGACAGTCAACAAAAAGGGTCCTTAGTCAACAAAATTAAGAATCATTTATTACAGTTGACCAAGTCAAACAATTTTAACTAACTTTTGAAAATATAGTCGTTAGAGCTTGTAGGCTTAACATAATTTCAAACAGAACAACAACATAATCGAATATGCATATCACAATGTCAATTGACACATAAAAAATAACTTTGAAATTCTTTTCAATTCAAAATCTCACACAACACATGTTTATAAAATCTGTACAAAGATTTTAGCATAGTCGAATCCATCAACAGTGTATTCGACTAGACTAGAACTTTGTCACAACAGATATAAGTTCAAGGGTTAAATATGTTTTTAGTCCCTATACTTTGGGGCGATTTTGGTTTTAGTCCGTCTTTCAAACTAAGGTATAATTTAGTCCTTCAACTTTAGAAAACTCTAGTTTTAGTCCTTTTTACCAAATTTTTTTAACTTTATTTGTTGTTTCAAATGTGTTTCTCAGTTAACATTGAAGCAAAAATGTGTTAAACAGTGTAAACAATCCAAATGCTATAATGAAACGTGCTTGAAACAACAAATAAAGTTAAAAAAATTTGGTAAAAAGGACTAAAACCAGAGTTTTCTAAAGTTAAAGGACTAAATTGTACCTTAGTTTGAAAGAGGGACTAAAACCAACATCGCCCCAAAGTATAAGGACTAAAAGCATATTTAACCCTAAGTTCAAAAGGTGTCTATGATCTTTTCTTTCAGAAATGTGTATTGATTAAAAACATTTTATCTCACATTTCAATACAAGCATTGATGGCAATGCTCTAGCTAGGACAAGCCAAATCTAGAAGCAACCAAGCCATGTACTCAAGATGCTCATGGTTTTGATGATGGTTTACGAAATGGTGGTGGATGAAGATGGAAGGCTCACGGTTTTGATGTGTTTAATGGTGAATGATGAAGTATTTTAGGGTTCTCTAAGAGAAGTTGGGCCAACTCTTGGAGGAAGGTGGCTAGAGGAGGCCACTTGGGTTGCTCTAGCCAAGGGTGACCTTAAAAGAGGTTGTGTGCACAAAATGGCAACATAACTTTAGTATAATTTCCAAGGTGATTACATGATGGAGAACACCTCTATTTATAGGCTAAGGTGTCTCAAAATGGGCTGAAACTTTAACCTAAAAGAGCCACCTTGGTTTGCTTGGAGAGGAAGGAGAAATCCTCTCCAATAAGAGAGAGACAAGTGGCAAAAGTCCTCTCAAATGAGAGGGTGACATGTGGCCACTACCTATGGAAAAACTCTCCATTCCTAGAATGACACATGGCCACTAACTAGGAGGAAAAACTCTTCAATAGGGTGCTTCCACGTGCCTTGGACGAAAATGACTCCTTGGCCTCCAAGTTTTTCCAAAAAGTTGACCCCTTGGTCAACTCACTAAAGAAAAAGAAGTCCAAGCAAGGTCAACATTGGGTCTTGGCCCTTTGTTGACTTTGCTGGTCAAAACCCTATTCTTCTTAGCCCAAAATACAAGGCCCATTCAAACCTATACTACTAGGCCCAAGGCCCAAATAAAATCCTACACTACTAGGCCCAAATACAAGCCAAAAACTTATTCAATGATGGCCCATGAAAAGAAAAGTTTGACTTTGACTTCACCTTCTTTGTTTGACTCTTCTTGTATTTGTTTGGCCATGCTTCTTGTGATAGGACCTTTGGTGAAATGGTTGCCATCATCCTACAAAAGGGGTTAGATCACAAACATTGAATGTATCACTCACATCATACTCACTTAGTAATTCTAACCTATATGCATTATTGTTGACCCTTTGGAGTACCCTAAAAGGTCCATCACCATGAGAATTGAGTTTGGATCTCCTTTTTTTAGGAAATCTATCTTTGCTTAAATGGAGCCAAACCCAATCTCCTACTTCAAAAACCACTTCCTTCTTGCCCTTATTATTATACCTAGTATATCTCTCGGTTTGTTGTTGTATATTGGACTTAAACTTTTCATGTAACTTCTTCACAAACTCGGACCTAGATACCCCTTCCTTATGAATGAATTCACTAGGATTTGGGAGAGGTGTGAGGTCTAAGGGAGTGATTGGGTTGAAGCCATACACAACCTCAAAGGGAGACATCTTGGTGGTCTTGTGAACCACTCTATTGTATGCAAATTCAATGTGGGGAAGGTACTCATCCCAAGATTTGTGGTTGCCTTAAGAATTGCTCTTAACATGGTGCCCAAGGTTCTATTAACAACCTCGGTTTGGCCATCTGTTTGTGGATGACTAGAGGTTGAAAAATGAAGCTTGGTTCCTAGCCTTGACCAAAGAGTTTTCCAAAAATGGCTTAGAAACTTAGTATCTCTATCCGATACTATAGTTTTAGGAACACCATGTAGCTTAACCACATCTCTAAAGAAGAGTTTGACAATGAAGCTAACATCATCAACTTTGTGGCATGGGATGAAATGAGCCATCTTGCTAAACCTATCCACTACCACAAAGATGGAATCAAATCCCCTTTGAGTTTTGGGTAGACCAAGGATAAAATCCATGTTAATGTCCTCCCATGGAGATTAAGCAATGGGGAGGGGGGTGTATAAGCCATGGGGCATTGTTTTGGCCTTAGCTTGTAAACATGCAATGCATTTATGACAATGCCTTTGTACATCCTTTCTCATGTGTGGCCAAAAATATCTTTCTTGAAGGATGATAAGAGTCATATCCACTCCAAAATGGCCCATGAGACCTCCCTCATGTGACTCCTTGATGAGGAGTTTCCTATGGGATCCTTGAGGCACACATAATTTTCCCTCCTTAAAAAGGTAACCTTTGGACACATAGAATCCCCCTTGAGCCCTCTTTTGACAAGTTGCAAAGATGGATTAAAAGAAATCATCTTGTTCATACATTTCACCCATGTGTTCAAATCCAAGAATGTGGGAACCAAGTTTTGAAAAGAGATTGCGCCTCCTAGAGAGAGCATCCGCAACCACATTAGTTTTGCCCTTCTTGTACTTAATCACATAGGGAAATTGTTCTAAATATTCCATCTATCTTGCATGTCTTTTATTCAACTTATGTTGTCCCCTCAAATACTTGAGTGATTCATGATCACTATGTATAACAAACTCTTTAGAGACTAGATAATGCTCCCAAGTTTGAAGGGACCTAACCAAGGCATACATCTCCTTGTCATAAGTGGGGTAGTTAAGAGTGGCACCATTGAGTTTTTCACTAAAGTAAGCAATTGGGTGCCCCTCTTGTAACAATACTCCACCTATTCCTACACCACTTGCATCACATTCTACCTCAAATGTTTTGGAAAAATTTGGAAGAGCTAGAATGGATGCATTGGTGAGTTTTTCCTTGAGTTGATTGAAAGCTAACTCTTGTTTCTCCCCCACTCAAACTTAACATCTTTCTTCACCAACTCATTAAGTGGTGATGCTATGCTAGAGAAGTTAGGCACAAATCTCCTATAAACGGAAGCTAAGCCATGAAAACTCCTAACCTCTCCTACATTTTGGGGAGTTGGCCACTCTTGAATGGCCTTCACCTTGGTGGGATCAGCATGGACTCCATGCTTATTGACTATGAAGCCTAAAAAAATTACACTTTCCTTACCAAATGCCATTATAAGAAAAATCTTCATTATCTACAGCCAAAATCTGTATATAAGACTCAAAATCCGTATATAAAATTTGATTATATACGAATTACATATGACCAAAAATCCGTATATAAAACTGTCGTAGGTAAGTTATATACGGAAAATTCGTATATAAAATATGTATATAATTAAAAAAAATACATACGGAAAAATCCGTATGTAACTTTATTGTTTTATAAAAAAAATATTATCCTAATTATCTATTCCTTTTATGACCATAAACTAACATGAACCAATAACTTGCACATGTTAGATTCACATATTTAATCATTCCTTATATTACATAGTAAATCCAAAAACAATGACTATAATAACTTATAACTTTTCTAAGGAGAGGTGTCAAATAACTATATATACTATTAGTGTGCCAACACATCCTTTTGGGAAAGGAAAAACAATAACAAATGAAAAGCACCATAAACATTTTGTATACCTTTAATAACACACTATCTTCAAACTGAACTCTAGGGACTGCACCACATATGCTAAAGTAGCATTTGGTCTCTCCATACCTGTCCATTTAAGACAAAAAACCATTAAATATACAATAATAGCTTTAGCCACCATAAATGATCCATGAACAACAAATCCTTATGTCATATTCTTCAAATTGCATGTTAATGAAAATAATAACATGTAGTAAATATATATGATGTAAAGCCAAATATTATCTCAACAGTTGAGTAAAAGTGAAATCAGAAAACAACAGTAGATAACAAAGTTTATATCATGTAAATTATTTTCTAAATTAGTATCACGTAAGTTATTTTCTAACTTAGTCTGGATCTCTAAAACTACTCCACAAAATCAGACTTTGGGAAGTGGTGCGTGTGTTAGATCATCTTTCACTTAAGCACATTCCAGACATGCACTTATTATAACTTAAGAGAAAGAAAAGTGCATTTGCACTGGACACAGTTTTTTTTATATTTTATACTGATTAAAATGTAATTGACTATTAATATGAATATTAAAATACTAGTTTTAAGATTTTTAGTTCGGTTTGGAATGATTACATTTTCTGTTTTTGATCCCAGGGCTGCACAAGAATGGAATTAAAACTAATTTAGGATTCTGTTTCAGCCAAAATATAGAGGGCTTTTAGCATGAGTGAGGTCAAATCCTAAACTCTCCCAATGACAAAATAATAGAATCATAGACTATTAATCTGGTAATTGCAATATAATTAAGGTTCCCTGACAGTTTTTTTAAACAACT
>NC_028351.1:22780794-22792084 GCF_000741045.1 Vigna radiata var. radiata | reverse complement strand
GTAGTTTTAATCGGTTAAAAATGAAGGAAAAGTGAAGAGGAGGACGAAACCCTAGGAGTCGAAGGTGGTTATGTATATGAAAGTGAAAATAGAAAGAAGAAATGGAGATTTGAGAGGATGAAGCGATTCTGTGATGAACAAACCTGTGGATCATTGAAGAAAGTGTGGATGTCGAGAGAAAATGGTGAAGACGCGAGCATTGAATCAAAGTGAAATGTGGTTGAACGAGAGGCGTGGCTGAAAATACACAAATGAAGAAGTTGTGAGGTAGCTGCTTATGTCTTAGGTTTAGGCTGAAAATTTTTAATTTTTTTTATTATTTATTTTAATATCCGTATATAATATCTGTATGTAACAAGATCCTTATATACGGATTAGGATCCGTATATAATAATCCGTATGTAAATGTGATTTTTCTTGTAGTGTGCACACTTCTCTTTATTGGCAAATAAGTGGTTGTCTCTTAAAGTGGAAAGAATCACTTGTAAGTGTCTAGATGATCATGTAAATTTTTGCTATACACTAGGATATCATCAAAGTACACAACCACAAATTTTCCAATGCAATCTCTCAAGACATGATTCATTGATCTCATGAAAGTGCTAGGTGCATTAGTTAAGCCAAAAGGCATCACCAACCAGTCATATAATCCAAACTTAGTCTTAAAGGTTTTTTTTCCATTCATCACTTATTCTTATTCTTATTTGGTGATAGCCACTTTTAAGATCTATTTTGGAAAATATAGTGGACCCATGCAACTCATCAAGCATGTCATCTAGTCTTGGAATTGGGTGCCTATACTTTATGGTAATATTGTTAATAGCCCTACAATCACAACACATTCTCCATTTTCCATCCTTTTTAGGGACTAATAATACAGGCACCGCACATGGACTCAAACTTTTTTGAACCCACCCCTTATTTAACAACTCTTGTACTTGATTTTCAATCTCCTTGGTTTCTTGAGGGTTAGTTCTATAGGCTGACCTATTTGGTAGGCTTGCTCCAAGAACAAAATCTATTTGATGCTCAATTCCCCTAATTGGTGGAAGACCCTTAGGTTCTTCTTGGGGAAATACATCCTCAAAATATAGCAAAAGTTTTTCCAAAGGAGATGGAAATTTAGACTCTTGAGTTGTTATGCATGAAAGAGCACTTCTACAAAGAAGAAGGAATGGAGGTTGCTCATTTAGGAGAGTTTTCTTAGATAAATTCCTCTCCTTTTGAGTGACCTTAGTAGGAGTGCTAGTCTCTCCTTCCTCATGTATGCATGCATTGGGAGCTTGCTCCTCTTTTCCTAAGCACTCTTTCTCTTTTTCCTCATCCCTTTTCTTTTTCATTTGTTTTTGATCTTCATACACCTTAGAAGGTGGTAAGGGATGGAGGATGAACTTCTTTTCCTTATGGTGGAGGGTGATCTCATTGGTAAGGCCATTGTGCATGGTTTTCTTGTCAAATTGCCAAGGCCTACCTAAGAGAATGTGACAAGCTTCCATAGGAATAACATCACAAGTTATTTTATCTTCATAGTTTCTTATGGCAAGCTTGACCTCCACTTGTTGATATACTCTCAAATCCCCTCCTTCTTTGAGCCATTGAAGCTTGTAAGGCCTTGGATGGGGTTTAGTAGCAAGATCTAACTTTTCTACCAACCTTATGGTACAACAATTGCAACAAGATCCATTATCCACAATGAGAGAACATATTTTATTTGAAACTTTACATCTTGTATGAAAGATGTTCTCTCTTTGGGTTAGGGTTTGAAGATGAGGTTGGTTTTTGAGGACTCTTCTTATCATGAGAAGATCTCCCCCACAAGGAAAGGAATCTTCTCCTTCACTCTCTTCCTCAATCTCATTTGTATATTCTTCTTGCTCACTTTCACTACTATATGAGTCAATACCCCTTAAGATGATGGTTCTTTTTGTGGGGCATTGAGATGCAATATGTCCCCTCCCTAGACACTTAAAACACTTGATATCACTAGTACGCATGGATGATGTTGATCCATCTTTGGGTTTCTCAAACTTCCTTGGAGGTTCCCCTTTTTTCACTTGTTTTTCCTCCCTTTTGAAGTCTCTTTTGATATTGGAGCTAGAGTGGTTAGTTTTAAAACTTTTTCTCAAGAATTGTTGCTCTACCTTAATGCAAATTTGTACCAAGTCATTTAAGTCTTGGTAGGGCAACAATTCCACTCTATCTCTAATATCAAGATTAAGACCACTTAGAAACCTAGAAATGGTGGTCTCTTCCTCCTCTCTAATCCCTGCCCTCATCATATAGAGCTCTATCTTTTGCCTATAGCTCTCTATGCTCATATCTCTTTGTTGGAGCCTTTGGAGTTTGTCCATTAGCTCCCTATGATAGTATGAGGGAATGTGCCTTCTTCTCATGGCACTTTTCAAGTCATTCCAATAGGTGACTTGGGGGAAAATTAGAGAGTCTTCTCTCTCTCACAAGGGAGGTCCACCAATACATGGCATTCCCTTGGAAACTCAAGGTGGCCAATGTGACCTTTCTCTCCTCACTCACTTGATGACACTTAAAGAGTTGTTCAACTTTCATCTCTCAATCTAAGTATGCCTCAACATCTTCTTTACCATGGAAATGGGGGAGGTCTACTCTAACCTCTCTTGGAGTGTGCTCTCTATCATGAATTCTATGAGGGTAAGGTTGATAGTATTGGTTTGCAAGCCTACTATCTACCTCATAGTGTGTGAGTTGAGTTGGAGTTTTAGAACTCCTCCTTGTATGACTCCTACTTCTCTTTATTTCCTCTTGGGCTTTTTGTTGTTTCTCATTAAGGACTCTAAGTTCTTCTTCCAACTTAGAAAGATAATCTTCTCTTTCAATTCTTTCTTTTTCTTTGAGAAGAGTTTCTTGCCTTTGCCAAATTTTAAGTGACTTTAGCTCTTTTGCTAAATTTTCAAAGTGGGTTTTACATCCTCACTAGAGTCACTTCCAATTTCAAAGAAATTAGTCTTATACATCCTTAAAGGTTTTCAAAAAGAGGCAATGCAACAAACAAAATACTTAAATTTCAAAGAAAGTTCCTTAAGAGACTTAAGGAGGCAAAAGACACCCAAGTTCACTTCCAGGAAAGGGAGGTGAATCACAATGGATTGCTTAAATACCAAACCTTTCCTAGCCAAAGTTTACCTTAGGCACTCTTGAACCAAATTTCTCAAAGGGAACTAAAGTTGAAATTAAAGTTGAAACACACTAAGCTATCACAATTAAAGAAACCAAGTAAACTAGCTATGCGACCTAATGATTAAGTTTGAAGAACTTTGGTTCCTCCAACCAACCAACTAAAAAACGAAATTTACTAAGAAATAAAGGTTCTTGTTAGGAGATGGGATTGAGCACCAAAGACTCCCCCAAGACACCTAACAAGGCCGTGAATTACAAGAGAGAAAAAAAAATTACAAAGCCAAAAATAACAACCAAATCAAAGCCACCTCCCAAGGTGTTTCTCTCCTTTATTTTTGGCTACCACTCTAGACTTCAAGCTCCCTTTGGGTCTCCACCACCTAGAACGCTACCTCAAAGATATTGGATCACCTCACAAAGAGAACCTACACCACACAAAGTAACCAAAGCCAAAATTGTGCAAGAAGAAACAAGGGATAAAAACAATAAAAAGGTCCAAAAACAAAAAAGGCTTTGCAAAAGGAATTTAATTATGAAAAAACTAAGAAATCCAAGAAGACAAGCAAGAAATTAAAGGTTAAGAAACAAAGGTTAGCACTCAAAAGAAATCCTAATGAAAGGTGCTAGAATAGATTCCCAAAACAAAAAAAACTACTAGAAGAAAAGTGGGTGGTTCTTGTCTTTTGGCAACTTTGAGCAAATGGGGCACTAAGGCCACTCTTTTAACATCATAGCCAAGACTTTTAGCCACTGGAAAGTGAAGATAACAGTGATCAAAACACGTTCCAAAACAGATTGCACAAAAACAATGATAGTGGTCTAAGCACACAATATTTTTCAGCACTTTTTAGGCTCTCTTTTGGTACTCTTTTGAGGCCTTTTGCTTAAAAGCTTGTAGCACTTCTTTTTCCACTCTTTTAAGGTGCAAAATAAGACTACCACACTTGGAACAGAGGTGATATATGTGTTTTAAGAGCTACAAAGACAAGAAACACAAAATAGAAGAAAATCCTACTAGAATCTCTAACAATTAATGAAAGAAGCATATATCAATAATAATCAATTCAAATACAAGAGAATTTAAAGGTTACATCTTCCCCAATAACAAATGAGATTAGTTCTCCATTTTCATGAAGAAACTAGGTGTACAATGGAAGGAAAGAGATAGAAACCCTAGAAAGAGAAAATGAGAGTTGTCAATTCCCCAAATCTGCCCCCAAAAGGGTGAAAAGTGTTTTTATGTGCCTAAGCCATCAAAAGATACATTCTCTAAGACGTTCTGGCCTTTAAATAAGGTAGAAAAATAACAGAAAACGGGTCCAGGCCCAAAACAGATCATAAAAATAACAGAAAACTGGCCCAAAACTTGTGTCGCCAGCGCTAAACGCTACAGTACCGCTCAGCGGTAGGTGCGACACTCATAATCACCCCAGCGGTGCCGAGGCGTCAAAACAGTGAAAAATTGGTCCCGAAGCTGGCGCTCAGTGCCCAGTTCACCGCTCAACGCTACCTTTTCAGCACTCTAGTCAACTTTTCAGCATTCTGGTTGACTGATTGACTTTCCTGGTTGACTGATTGACTTTTCTGCACTACAACTCCTTGATACTTCAACCCTTCTTTCAAATCATTCCAATAACCTACAAAATCAAGGGAATTTATTGATAAAATCATAAAGTATGTCCTCAACTCTCTTATTCACAAAACTAAAGCAAAATCATGAGTCAAAGCAAGTTTCTAAGTCAACAATGGTGCATTTGATATCAAAATTAAGTATAAAAATAACGATTTTTGAATCCTTATCAATGTACCAAATCATATCAAGTAATAATAGACAATAAGTCTGAATATCGTTTCCCAAGGGACTCTTAGGCCTAATCATTTATGTGAATTGATTTCTTAAGACTTGATAAAGATTGAATTTAGGGTTTATAATGCAAAAACTAAAATAAACATGCAAATGCAAAAACTTGATCAATTGACAGATAAAGATATGGATGAATGGTGTTGTTGGAGTTTACGGTTTCATCCTAATTCACTCTCCTATATCTACTATTCTTATTAAATTCAACTTTGTTATCAATGTTCATGCAACTATCTAATTTACTCTCTAAACCCGATGTCTAGGCGAATAGAGCCTACTCCCAATTACTAGTTTACTATGTCTAGTCTCCCTAGTAATTAGTCACGCATTTCGGTGTACAGAAGCTTAAAGCAATTGACCGTCGTGTTCCAATGTCTAGGTAACATTTCATAATCAAGAGAATCCATCCCATGTCTAGATTTCCCCGTATGTGTCCATATCGACAATATCAAAGATCATGACATTGAATAAGTTAAACAATGCAAGCATGAAGTATAGAGAAGAAAACTCAAACTATTGATAACAAAAGTATATGAATAAAATAAGAACTTCGATATAAGAGAGTTTCAAAAGGATTACATCGTTCCCCAACAAAAAAGGGTTTAGTTCACCATTGTCATGGTGAAACTATATGAATTGAATGGAAAGAATGAAAGAGATAACCCTAGAATTGAAAGATTGGAGCTTTCACATCCAAAATCCGCCTCCAAGGAGGGAGAATGGGTGTTTCTACGTCTTTTCTCTGCCAAAAGACAGCCCTAAGGTTCGTTTGGGGTCTATTTATAACTTAGAAAAATAACAGAAAACAGGCAAAGCCCAACTACAGCGCTCAACGATAGGTGCGACACTTAAGTGGGACACTCAGCATTCACGCCTAGGCATTTGGTAGTGATGTCTCTGAGAAGGCTAGCGCTCAGCGCTGGATCTGACGCTCAACAGTGTGCACGACTCTAACTTGTCCCCTCAGCATTAACGCTTAAGCGTATGGCAATGACTCTTTTCACAACACTGGCGCTCAGTGCTGAAACTGGTGTTTGAAATTGCGATTCTTCCGTTGAACCTTTTTTTTCATCCTTTCTTGAGTCCAACTCCTTCCTACTACGTTCTGCATCCTTCAATTCTCGTCTTACCCTGTCAAAACAAGGAAAACCAAGCATAATATCTTTAAAACCACCTTTGACTCTCTTTTAACCTAACTAAAGCAATTTGCATGATTTCAAGCTAATTTCTAAGTCATAAAGGGTGAGTTTTGTATCAAAATAAAGTATGAAAATAACGGTTTTTGAACCGTTGTCATCCACCTAAAAGGGTGTTTCCTGGCATACCAAAAAAGAAAAGAAGACTAAAGCCTTGGGAGCTAAAGAAGAACGACACACAACTAAAGCAAGGTGGAACTCGTAATAAATGTGTCATATGCAGACAACTTGGTCATAAAAGAAATACTTGCCCACAAGCTGCTCCAACAAACCAAAGTCAATCTCAATCAAGTCAGCTTACTCAATGCCAACTTCAACAAAGTCAACCAAGTATAGCAGGAGTTTAGAAGTTATTTAGAAGTCACAAAATGTTTAGCTTAAGTATGTTATAGCCCAATATTGACTATTTTCTAACCTTTGATATGTATTTTGAACTTCATTTTGAATCCTGGTTTAGTATCTATTATGCAATCAAGAACAAATTTGTAGATTTGAATGATTTTAATCTGAATTTCAATGACAGTTTCTCTTTTCAATGTGCATTTGAAGTCAAATTTTTTATTATAATATCATTTTGAATGATGAATATTTGTTGTGCATGTCAATGATAGGGAAATGGATCTTTGTTGTGAAACACTTACTCATGCTGATAGGGGTTGGAAAGTGTATGAGAGTAAAAGAAAGATAGGGGGAAGTGAGTTAGAAGTCAAACGTTATTAATAGTTAAAGGCAAGGGGGAAATGAGTTAGAAGCCGAATAGTATTAATAGTTAAAGACAAGAGGGAAATGAGTTAGAAGCCACTTCCATATAAAGTATACGGTATTAACAATTTGTGATTTCAATCTAAACTTCAATGTGCTTATGTTGTATATATAAGATGAAATGTATATTGAAAGCATAAATTCAGATACAAAAATTGGCATTTCTCATTCATTTCAAAACATTATATTACAATATGGTTAATGTGCTCTTCACAAAAAATGTGTAATACAACACATCATGGACTTCTAAACAAAATACAAACAAGGATGATGTTAATCAACCCCATAAAACATAGCATCTATATTAACATCTTCTCCCTTTTCTCATAACCCATAATAGATTTCTCCAAGTTATTAATCTTTCTCCTTTGTCTAGCAATAATACTACCAACATCATCTACATTATCTTCATTACCCCATTTAAAGAAATTGCATCCTTGAAGTTCTTCATTTCTTGTCCGTTGTTCAAAATATCCAGCCATAAACATTTAATTAATCACCAAAATAATTTATCACAAAAATTAAACTACAAACCTTGTAATTAAGGCAACCCTAGAAAATTGCTTGCCACATTCTTAACTATTTTTGCCACTCTCAATACAACAACCTCCCCACAATGGCATATTTGGCTTCTAACAAATCCTTTGGATGAACCACCACGATAGCTCCCTTATGAGCAAGAAGAACGACATTGATTCAAAGACATTGCCACTTCAAAGCCAAAGCCAAAACGAAACAATCACGAACCACTTCGCCAAGCAACTCCGAAAGAGGGAACACCATTTCGCCAAGCACGAGCCACCACACTACTGCCAACAGACAACCCTAAAATCCAAACCCTAAACAACAATAGAAAGGAGAAGACAAACAAGAAGAACAACACCCACCATTGTACCGTGTTCTTAATGTAGGTGAAAAGAGCTCTAATTGCCCTAACTTTATTTCTATCTATGCCCTAAATCAATCTTTCCCCAATTTCAAATACCCAATTTGTTAATATCCACCTCAACCTCTAATTACATAACACATCATGATACGCGGGGCCCAAGCCCAATAAAAAAAGTCCACCAAACCAACCCAAGATGAAGGACAAAGAAGTCATTTACACAAAGGGAAGGGGGGGCTGAGAATACAAGCATGGAGCTGCCTCAAGAAAAATACACATGTATCACACCATCACCACATCTGGTACGTGATTAAGCTAGAAAGTTGGTTGCGCACGCACGATGCATTGCATCATTCAGAAGCATGAACACACATCCCTCATCGTTATCACGTGTGGAGATCTGAGCTTCTTCCACAACCATCTACACCGTCCATAGCTTGGGTCTTTCATTATAAATTTGCTTGTATCAGCTTAGGCAAACACTTTTGGATGATATAAGAAAACTCAGCTGAAATGTTCAGCCATTTCTTGTTTCCGAAAGTCTCTCCACGGCTTGCTTTATCCCCTACAACTTCCTTCCTTGCGTGGAAGGCCTTCTGAGTTGTAGTCACCTCTTTCAAGCTCTCCTCCATTCCAAATAGCCTCTGCAAAACACTGACCTCCGCTGTCACCATCCCAAACACCTCCATTCAAGTAACTTCTCTGCAGCAGCCACGGTTCTGCATCTGGAACTACCACTACCGGTACTGTTCGATTGGAATTCAGTTGTTGTCTTGCTTCTCCAAGCCTTAAATCTCACAGATATGAAGGAATACATCCAGCCTAGATGTATCATTTGGTATTCAGAGCAAGGTTCAAGCCAAAATCGTGAGATAAGTGTCACTTTCTTCCATTTCCATACTGTCAGCAAAATGCTGCAATGTCTTTGACTATGTATTTATTTGTTCTGGCTATTTGATACTAGTTGTACTTTGCTTGAGTCATTTTCATTTTTAATCGCTTAATCTTTGCTTATTGAGTCTTTTAGTTTGAGCATCACACCATGTATGTCACGGTCATGTCCAACTTTTGCTTTCTGTCATCAAATCTGGTTTGAAACCAAGTTTTGCATATCTGAGATTAGAGTGAATTGGACATGTCATGCACAATCAAAGATCAATGACCATTCCTATGAGGAGCTCAGGTGCATAAATCGTGTCATTCATCTCAGATTTGTTTGATTCAGTGCGAATCTGTATTTCTGTTTGAATTTTGCAATTGCTGAATATGCGGTTGATAGTTGGTCTGGTCTGCTATTTTGAAAGTGCCAAAATGTTTAATAGAAGTTGTTCCAAAAAGAATACCAATAAAGCATTATATTGTTCTTGCATTTGCTTTGGTAATATGAATGGAAAGTTACGGTTGTATTTTTGGTTGCAGTAAATCGATCTGCAAAGTTGTTTGTGTGGTCTAATCTGCGTGTCCAATTGATTGAGCATTTAGATCGTTGCCAATCATCCAAATCACTTTCTGCCACTTTGAGCAACTTTCTTTGACTGTATTAAGTTCAGTTTAATTGTGTTCAAGTTGAATTAGCTTTGATTGCAAAATTTGGCTGTTATAATTGCTTAAAAATGCTTGCAGCAGAACTGCCATATTCAAATTCTGATATACACTGAATTTTGTCTGAAATTGTGGTCAAACAAGTTTGTTTTAGTTATTCAAACATGCTTGAAATTGTCTAAGTTGACCAATTGTTGTTCTGTGCAAAATGCATATGTGACTTGCCAAATTTTGGGTCAAAAACCGTAGTAGTACAGTGCAATTCTCAATTTTTAAACTGAATTTGGTTGATCGGTTGAATTGAGGATGTAGTAAAAGCTTGGTTCTAGTAAAACGCATTCAAGAATTTCCAAACAATAAGAAAGTCAAATTAAAAAGCTGAAAGAACCAATGCATCCAGTAAAGTGAAAATTGCCGAGACTGGTTAACCAAATTCTGCATCCAACTTTACTGTTCTTTAAGGCATTATCACAAACAGTTTGTGAAATTTTTAGAGCACTACTATTTTGATCAAATTGTTGGCTGTTAATCATTGTTATTGGTCCAATCTATTCTAGAGCTATTCTTAGGATCCTTTTTAAGTGCTACTGTGACCCCTGGGCACTGACGAGGGCGAGCAGTGCAGCTCCTGGTAGGCTTCGAGTGGAAGGGGCTGATGGGTGTCACGACACATACAAATTTGATTGCATATGAGAATGCAGTATAGACTAGGAAGTGACTCCTAGGTCATCTCTCAAGGACCAAACTGTGGTTCGAGAATCGAGTCTAACACGAGGGGGGGGGGGTTGAAATCGTTTTGGGAAATCATAGATGAAAAAAAAATTTAATTACCACAAAGACAGAAATTTAACGATGGAAACGCAAACAGTACTGTAAAAAATACGGCATCAACACAGAATGAAAACAGTCAGTCATTAACCTAATCACAATATTCCCATCACTGATTATCAAAATACAGTTGCTACTCGGACCTCTAATCCAACAGATCTGTCTTCATAACTGCGAACTAAGCGAACACAGTGTTAATATCAACTCTGATTTACACCATACAGTTCCATCAACTAAGCAAATATGTCACACCAACTGGGCAACTAAGCGTATACCCAATTGCAGGTGCAAATACAAAATTAATATTAACCAAGTCAGAGTTGCCACACAGTCACAGTTCAGAAACCTCAGGGAAACTTTGCAATATGGCTAATGACCGACTGAATTAAATTAAGCTACCATGGAAATTAAATTAACACAATTAGAAACCTTAGACAACATTGAAATAAATTAAAATACTAGATCCCAACAATGCAATAAACAACTACCTAACACAATTAAATTAAATTAAATGCAAAACTAAATTAGAGAAATAAAAAGCAACTAATCCTAATATGCAAATTAATTTAAAACAAAAGAAATAAGCAAACACAACTTTTTCCTAGAAATTCATGTGACCAAATTTGCACCAAATAAGGAAATCGAAAATGAAAATGGCCTAAGAAGACCTCTTGTACGTGACCTCACTTGCACCAAAATCAAACTTCAATTTCACCTTCAATAAGTCACAAAATGTCTTGACTTCTTCTCCCATGTGCACCATTTTCCAAGAAAATAAGCATGTGCCTTAACCAAACAATAAAACCATTTTTCCGTCCCTTTCCATGCAGCAGAAACGAAACCACACACCAAGCCACACAAATTTACGTGAGCTACAAAGAGAATTCCACAAAAAGTGCTTTAAACCAATGTGTAAATGAAGGATACTTTGGATGCTTCTTCCTATGTGCCATGTAAGCAAAGACATTTGAAAAATCAAACACAAACATCTCCCTTCACCATTGCAATTCTCGGCAGAAACATGTGCTAGAGACAACCAAATTGGAAACATTCCTTGAGTCA
>NC_028351.1:22773280-22780154 GCF_000741045.1 Vigna radiata var. radiata | reverse complement strand
ACCAAGCAAAGACAACCAAGATTTAAGTAAGAGAAGAAGAAAATTGCATCTTTGTTCATTCAAATGGCCAAAACCGTGGGCACACCAAGCTCTCCATGAGAGTTTATACAAAACCTAGAAAGTGAAGTGTAAAGTGTGCTCTCGTCTTGTGGGTCTCGACAATTCTCATTAAAAAGCCATCCCACACCCTAAAAAATGGTGGGGTCCACCTCTAAGAAACCCTAAAGTCTATGCCAAGTGTCCCGCACAAGGGTTTTTTACAAAATTGCCCCTAAAAGGGTCCAAAACACCTAATTCTAATCAAGGGCCTCTAAAAAACGAAATTACAACTTTAATTAAAATCTAAATGACTAAATGTTGAGCCTTTGGGTGTGCCACGCCATATCCTAATGTTCCAGATGATATTTCCACAATTTCCCTGTAACCAAAAATACGCTTAATCAGCTCAAAATATCCAAATTAGCGAAAATACGAATTTCCGACCAAATTAAGCAGAATTTGGAAAACGGGAAATAACAGACAATTAAACACAATTCCCTTGTTTATTTAAGTGCACTAAACTAAATATGGTTCAAGAAATAACGACTCATCAAAATAGACCACACTTAGTCTTTTGCACTCCTGGGTAAAACCAAGACGAAAACCAGGGAACTACTCAAACATGAGGGAGGGGACACAGACTCGGCAGACAGACAACAAAGACTCACAAAACAGAAACAGAGTTGCACAATTCTCACAAAATCTGGACAATGAAAGGCATAGGCAGAATCCCACACAGAGTCAATGAAAGCAGATACTCACAGAATCATCCAAACAGTTCAGTAAATGGAAAACAGTCAATAAGTTCAAGAGATGAATCAAAAGCAACAGAGGCTCACGGATGCACACTATCAGTGTTTATCTCAAGTGTCTAAGGTAAATTAATGTCACTCGATGCACTCAAGAAAGCACGCACAAACAGACTTGGCAAGCCTCTAATATCAACACTCACACACATGTGCATGTTCAAATCAAAAGGTCTTTTCATGGTTGTAACGGGGCCAAGGATAAGGGAGGATACATCTGGATAAGAAGCTACAAACCATAAGGAACAGAGGAGCAATGGGGAATAAGTGTAAACACATTCAAACACACCCACAACCTCTAATTCCATCCTCTTCTTGACTCCATTATTCACAATTTTTTTTCTGATATTTCTTTTTTTTTTTTTTGTTTTTTTCATCTTGTCTCTTTTCTTTTCTATTCAACACACAATTCAAAAGACAAAATACATGATATTTACAATGCAACCGCAAGAAGAGGACTCACTAGCCAATTCATCTGCAACCCTAAGAGACCACACTTATTCCCAANACAATTCCAAAGCTCCAAAATTCCTAACGTTCAGGTGATCATGGTTTTTCACTTAGGCTATTGTATGAGCTTCAAAACAAAGAAATAGGGGAAGTATAGGCTCAAAGGGNCTAACAAAGAGATCATAATAGGGTAGGCTATCTGGCTAGAGAGGCTCAATCAACAAAATGCCTTTATCATTTTCAAACATGCGCATGAATCAAGAATTATCAACAGAGTCAAGCCAAGGCAAATGTGCAAGTAATCCAGAGACATATCACACACAAGAAAGATCATCAAATGACTCAAATCTCACACAGGTAATCGGTCACAATCAATCCAACTCTCAAACATCATGATCATCTTCCAAGCAAAGAAAAGTAAGGAATCCAACAAATCAGAGTATCAATGCAGTGAAAGAAAACTGATAACCTAATCACAGTCCAGAATTCATGAAAAGCATGCAAAACTGTACACAAGACACAACAAACTTCATAAAAACCGAAATATAAACAAAGAAACAACCTCCCCTAATAGACCACACTTAAACAACACAATGTCCTTAGTGTGTCACAATTAGCAGATCAACAATCAGAACAATCAGCAGATATAGACAAAGTGCAATAAAAGTGAGGAGGGAAGGAGAGAAGAAACTCCCTGAGTCAGATGGGGGGTAGGTGGGATGGACCAAAGACGTCTCCTCCACTACTGCATCCAACAAGGAAGTCTTAAAGAAGAACTGCTTCATCCTCCAGACTTGATCAAGCAGGGAGATGTCCTTCACAGCCGGATCCAAGAAGCATTGATTGTTGATGAGTGGGTTCAACTGGTGCCTATTGATCTTTAAACTATCATGTATGCAAGCACCTTTGTTCTCCATTGTCGGTGCTTGTTGGACAAATTCATATGTACCTCTTGCAACATGGTTAGTGCAATATGGTTCCACATAAAGAACATGCAGAGGTATAACACCCAGTCTCGGTGTAACAAGTTGACCATCAGATACATTCTCAGAACATGAATCACTTTCAAATGTAGAAACAATATCAAACACAGACTTAGATTTATGTTTAGTGCATGGAGAACAAACATTCAGATCTGATAGCAAAAAGTGGTTCTCATCATGCAAAGAGGGAGAATGAAAATCATGGTCATCAACATCATAATCATCAACAAAGGTTTTGCTTCTATCTACGTGTTCTTCAACATTTTTATCAGATTCACAGTTAGTATCAACAATCATAAAGTGGGAAGTTGGCTGTATCACAGAATTGATTTCAACACAAATAGAGCAAGAGCCAACTTCACAACTACATTTAAAATTTTCAGAAAACTGTGAAAGATCAAAATATAATCCAAAGTCTAAAACTTCTAATGTTTTCACAGTTTCTATGTCAAAATCATCACTAACATGTGAATCTGCAGTAGAATCAAGAATATCACCAACATCTTGGGCATTACAATCCTTATCAAAATCCACAACAATATCAACATCATTTTCACATCCTGATTCAAATTCAAATTCAATGCATGGATATAGAGAAGATAGAAAAGAATGCTCTTTCTCATGCAANNACTCAAANTNATCAACAACAAACTCATCAAGAATGTCAGCCAATGCATCAATCCTAAACACAGAATGGTCCTCAGCTGGAAATTTCATTGCATCAAGGATATTAAAATGAACAACAATATCAGCAAATTCCATAGACAAAGTGTCAGCATACACATCAATCTTGGTTCGGGCAGTTTTCAAAAATGGCCTGCCTAAGATAATGGGAGCGGATCCATGAGAGAATCCCTCCATCTGCAAAACATAAAAATCAGCAGGGAAAATCAATTCACCTACCCTAACCAAGACATCCTCTAGGTAACCTTTTGGGTGGGTAACACTCCGATTGGCCAATTGAATGACCACACCCGTAGGTTGTAACGGACCAAGAGACAAAGATGCATATATAGACAAAGGCATGACATTAACAGATGCACCTAAATCAAGCATGGCATTCTCAATTTTGCTATTTCCAATCACGCAGGGAATGGAAAATATACCTGGGTCCTTGCACTTCTTAGGGATGTAATGGACCGACTTACCAATAAGCGCCGATACATTCCTTCCCATGCTAATCATTTCATTGCCCTTCATCTTCCTCTTGTGAGTGCACAACTCCTTCAAGAATTTGGCATATTTTGGTATCTGCTTAATCGCATCGAGTAGAGGTATGTTCACCTCTACCTTCCTGAAGGTCTCCAGAATTTCCCTATCCACCTCTTCAGTCTTTTTGCTAGGAAGTGTCCATGAAGGGAATGGAAGAGGGATAGGTTGGTCAACCAATGGAGAAGGCGCAACAGCGGTAGTGGTGGTGGAAGAGGGAGAAGGTCCACCTGAAGAAGAACCATCGGCTGGAGAAGAAGATCCACCCACCTCAAATGCCCTGCGTGGACCGTGATGGTCTTCCTCTCTAGGACAAGTGGCAGGCATGGGTGTAGGTGTAGAAGCGGGCTTTGAAGGCAAAACAATCTGCTTCCCTGATCTGAGGGTTATGGCACTCACATTCCTCGGATTCTGCACAGTCTGGGATGGTAGCTTATCAGAATTCTAAGACTGTGCCTGGTTAAGCTGAGTAGCCATCTGACCCATCTGGTTAGTAAGACTCTGTATGGAAGCTCTAGTCTCCTGCTGAAACTGCAGGTTCTGCATAGTCATTTGTCTCACTAACTCTTCCAATGAAGCCTCAGAAGAAGTAGAAGGTTGGGCAGCTGGTTGGACAAGTGCCTCTTGCTGTTGTTGTTGTTGCCTCTGGTTTTGTTGTTGCATAGGTGGAGGCACATATCTATTAGGTGCTCCAAGATTTTGGAAAGGTGGCGCCTGCTGCTGATGTTGTGACGCATTGTTCCATCTAAGATTAGGGTGATTCCTCTACCCTGGGTTGTACCTGTTGTTGGACAAGTCATAATTCTACTGTTGTGGTTGCCTGTTGTTGTAGATGTTAGTAGCATAAGCCTGAGGCGCATCAGAGGCAACTGAGTGCTGCAAAGTAGGACAGGCATCTGTGTAATGGTCACTGGAAGGACAAATAGCACATAGTCGTGCAACAGATGCAGATGAAGTTGCAAATCTCTGGTTTGTAGTCAATTGTGTCACCAACTTCGCAAGAGAGTCAATCTTGCCTTCCAACTTGCTTTCAACAGCTAATAAAGACTGGGCAACAACATCATGTACGCCCCTCACCACAATGGCATCATTCCTGACGCTAAACTACTGGGAGTTGGAGGCCATCTTCTCAATCAATTGCCTAGCCTCAGCAGGCGTGGTGTCTCCAAGAGCTCCACAACTGGCAACATCAATCATACCCCTATCCATGTTGTTCAAACCCTCATAGAAACACTGGATAAGGAGTTGTTCAGGTATCTGATGGTGGGGACAGCTTGCACAAAGTGTCTTGAATCTCTCCCAATACTCATACAAGCTCTCTCCACCAAGCTGCCTAATTCCAGTTATGCCTTTCCTGATAGTTGTGGTCAGGGACGCTGGGAAAAATTTCTCCAAGAACAACCTCTTCAGATCATCCCAGCTAGTGATAGATCTAGGCACCAAAGCGTATAACCAATCCTTAGCAACACCTTCCAATGAATGAGGGAATGCCTTCAAGAAGATGTGCTCTTCAGGAACATCATGAGGTTTCATAGTGGAACAGACAATGTGGAATTCCTTCAAATGCTTATGTGGACTCTCACCTGCAAGACCATGAAACTTGGGCAACAAATGGATCAGTCCAGTCTTGAGAACAAATGGAACGTCCTCATTTGGATATTGGATGCATAAGCTTTCAATATCGAAATCAGGTGCAACCATCTCCCTAAAAGTCATCTCACGAGGTGGAGGTTGTGCCATATTGTTCTCAGCGTGAAAAACAACAGAATCAGAATCAGAATCAAGTTCAGATGCAACAGATGCAGTGGATGCAGTATGCACAAAGTACTCAGCAGCGGGATGCACAATATCTAATGGAACAGACTCCAAAACATACTCTAAAGACAAATTCCTAGAATGCCTAACTAACCTATGAAACGTCCTATCAATCTCAGGGTCAAAGGGTGGTATGAATCCAGGGTTTCCTCTAGTCATGCACTAAATCACAACACCCTGTAATCATGAATCAATAGCACAAAAATCTATAAACACAGAAAAAAACACAAGACAACAATGACTCTATCACAACACGTCAAAACACAGTCACAAGACACACGAACACAGACAAAAGACTCAATACTGAACCGTTGGTCCCCGGCAACGGCGCCAAAATTTAATGGGTGTCGCGGCCCATACAAATTTGATTGCATATGAGAATGCAGTACAAACTAGGAAGTGACTCCTAGGTTGTCTCTCAAGGACCAAACTGTGGTTCGAGAATCGAGTCTAACACGAGGGGGGGGGTTGAAATCGTTTTGGGAAATCACAGATGAAAACAGAATTTAATAACGACAAATACAAAAATTTAACGCTGGAAACGCAAACAGTACTGTAAAAAATACGGAATCAACACGGAATGAAAACAGTTAGTCATTAACCTAATCACAATGTTCCCATCACTGATTATCAAAATACAGTTGCTACTCGGACCTCTAATCCAACAGAGTTAACCGACTAAGCGACGGTTAAATCTGTCTTCATAACTGCGAACTAAGCGAACGCAGTGTTAATATCAACTTTGATTTACACCATACAGTTCCATCAACTAAGCGAAGATGTCACACCAACCGGGCAACTAAGCGTATACCCAATTACAGGTGCAAATACAAAATTAATATTAACCAAGTCAGAGTTGCCACACAGTCACAATTTAGAAACCTCAGGGAAACTTTGCAATATGGCTAATGACCGACTGAATTAAATTAAGCTACCATGGATATTAAATTAACACAACTAGAAACCTTAGACAACATTGAAATAAATTAAAATACTAGACCCCAACAATGCAATAAACAACTACCTAACACAGTTAAATTAAATTAAATGCAAAACTAAATTAGAGAAATAAAAAGCAATTAATCCTAATATGCAAATTAATTTAAAACAAAAGAAATAAGCAAACACAACTTTTTCCTAGAAATTCATGTGACCAAATGTGCACCAAATAAGGAGATTTAAAATGAAAATGGCCTAAGAAGACCTCTTGTACATGACCTCACTTGCACCAAAATCAAACTTCAATTTCACCTTCAATAAGTCACAAAATGTATTGACTTCTTCTCCCATGTGCACCATTTTCCAAGAAAATAAGCATGTGCCTTAACCAAACAATAAAACCATGTTTTCGTCCCTTTCCATGCGGCAAAAACGAAACCACACACCAAGCCACACAAATTTACATGAGCTACAAAGAGAATTCTACAAAAAGTGCTTCAAACCAATGTATAAATGAAGGATACTTTGGATGCTTCTTCCTATGTGCCATGTAAGCAAAGACAATTGAAAAATCAAACACAAACATCTCCCTTCACCATTGCAATTCTCGGCAGAAACATGTGCTAGAGACAA
>NC_028351.1:22771292-22772705 GCF_000741045.1 Vigna radiata var. radiata | reverse complement strand
GAAAATATAGCAGCAAAGAAGGAGAAAAACGAAATAGATCTTCATTCAAACCAAAGACCCACCATGAAAATGCAAGAAGAAACACTTCAAACTCACGCTTCCAACTTCAAAGAACAAGAAATAAGATGGGGAATGGAAAGGATTTTAACCACCACCAAGCAAAGACAACCAAGATTTAAGTAAGAGAATAAGAAAATTGCATCTTTGTTCATTCAAATTTCCAAAACCGTGGGCACACTAAGCTCTCCATGAGAGTTTATACAAAACCTAGAAAGTGAAGTGTAAAGTGTGCTCTCCTCTTGTATGTCTCGGCAATTCTCACTAAAAAGCCATCCCACACCCTAAAAAATGGTGGGGTCCACCTCTAAGAAACCCTAAAGTCTATGCCAAGTGTCCCACACAAGGGTTTTTTACAAAATTGCCCCTAAAAGGGTCCAAAACACCTAATTCTAATCAAGGGCTTCTAAAAAACGAAATTACAACTTTAATTAAAATCTATATGACTAAATGTTGAGCCTTTGAGTGTGCCACGCCATATCCTAATGTTCCAGATGATATTTCCACAATTTCCCTGTAACCAAAAATAAGCTTAATCAGGTCAAAATATCCAAATTTGCGAAAATACGAATTTCCGACCAAATTAAGCAGAATTCGGAAAACGGGGAAATAAGAGACAATTAAACACAATTCCCTGGTTTATTTAAGTGCACTAAACTAAATATGGTTCGAGAAATAACGACTCATCAGGGGCACATGGAAGAATCGAAGATACACCGGAATGAGAGGGATCTAGAGACTGTATAGGTATGGGACTATACGGTTGAAGGATAACTTAAAAGGAATTAATTTGGCTACTCATATCAACAAATGCATTTGCTTTTCGGTAGCCTAACGCATAAGAATTTCATGGTTAAGCGTGCTTAGCCTGGAGTAATTTGGGATGGGTGACCTTTTGGGAAGTTTTCTCAGAAAGTGTGTGAGTGAGGACAAAGCAAACTGGAAAGCCTCGTGTTGATGTGTGGGAGCAGTCAACAACCTGCTTAATTCCTCGATTTTAATTTTTTTTGGAACTCATGCACACAACCTGCTTGATAAAAGGTCTATGTTGCTCTGGTTTTTGGGTGCAATTTTCTGGCAGCATTGAGGTGATCTGCATTGCTAATCCACGTTGTTGAATAGGTGTTTTACAGCTCAGATTACTCATCACAAAAGGAAGCATTAAAGGAAGTTAATTGTTTGAGAAACAAGTGCATGAAGTGGGCTCACGGATGTCAGAACTACTGCAGCGGAATTGTTAGTGTGGAATAATAAACCAAGAGGGGGGTGAATTGGTTATATTTCTTTTTCGTGCCTTTCAATTATTTTTCTCACTTTTACTTACTAAGCGAATAATTAAAATAAATAATCAGAGTA
>NC_028351.1:22764083-22770577 GCF_000741045.1 Vigna radiata var. radiata | reverse complement strand
CACATCAAATATGATTATTACAAAAGCTTTCAATAGTAATGGATCTTCAAATAGTCTTCTTGGATCTTGTATTGTGCAAATCTGTACATCATCAAAACTCCATCTTTAATTTTTTGCTAACATTCTCCCCTTTTTTTATGATGATCAAAAACTATCTCCAAGTTTGAAAGCTTTTTAATAATCTGAAACAAACACAACTCATGAAAGAAGAGAGCATTAGAAAATAAAAGAACCTTTAAACTCTTTTCTCCCCCTTTTTTGATCATAATAAAAAAGTTGTGTTAATTAAGACTCCCCCTTAATAAAAGAATGTATGCATAATTTAATAATTAAGGAAGGCAAAATATTATTTAATTTTTAAATTTAGTAAGGCACACAATAAGAAATACAAGCAAACAAACAAGACAAGTCTAAAACTCATCACTAACATCACTCTCAAAACGACTTTCTAATCCTGAAATCCTCTCATTAAGGCTTTTGAGATGGGTACATATTTCCTCATGGCGAGTATTTTGGATAGCAATCATCTCATGTTGAAGCCTTGCCATCTCAGACATTTGTCTAGAAAGACTTTCTAGACTATATTCTTCATTTACTTGAGATGGTCCTGCAACATTTGTGGGGTCAGGCATGTGGATATCTGCATCTTCATCTTCATCTGTTTGACCACCAATATCATCAGGGTGAACATAGGAGTTCCCTTGCTTGATAAATCCCATTTGGCTAAGGGAATTATCTCCAATTTTATGACCCAGAAGCACAGTCTCGTAGTGCTCATTGAAGACATCTACTCCTTTGTATACACAGATTTGGGAGACAAGGAGAGGGTAGGGGAGAGGCGCAACATCTAACCTTTTGGCCTTATACATGATGGTTTGCAGTAAATGAGGCCAGTTAAGCGGAATGCTTTGAAGTATCTCATACATGATCATGAGATCAGTCTCAGAGCACTGTGCATTGTTGGACCCCCTAGGACACAATAGCCACACAAGTAGGTAGTGCAAAAGACGTTCTTCCATCTTTAGTCCTCCAGCAAGGAAAAGAAGAGCGTTGTGTTGCTAGCGAGGATTGCGCAGGAACGACTGGTACACCATTATTTTGTTGAATTGGGAAAAGTCGCTAGGAACGACTGGTACACCATTATCCAAATGTCATTGTTAAGGACAATGTTTATACCTTTGACCCTTGTGTGGAAAATCCCATCATGAACTTTCAAATTGAAATAAAATACACGAACAAGATCGAGATAGTACCTTTCGCGGAGTTCCATGAGATACGTTGGCAACGGCTAGTATACTAAATGCAACGCAGAAAATTTATAAAAAACGATCTGGAGCGCTTTTAATCGATTAAAATGGCAATTAATCGATTAAATAATCGATTAAAACTTGGATTAATCGATTAATGCATTCGTAAACATAATGAATCAATGCAGTAACGCGTTTAATCGATTAACAAGCAGATTAAATGCGTTCATGAACAAAAACATGCATAGTTAAGCAAGAAAACACATATTAGACAATTTCTAGTATCCCTAAGTCCCTTCTAAGCTCAAAAAATCTATCCTTAGGCAAAGGCTTGGTAAAAATATCTGCTAATTGGTGCTTAGAGTCAATGAATTCTATTTCACAATCCCCTTTTTCCACATGATCTCTAATGAAGTGATGCCTAATTTCTATATGCCTGGTTCTAGAATGCATGATAGGATTATTTGTGAGTTTTATGGCACTTGTGTTATCACACTTAAGTGGAATATGATATAGATGAATATCATAGTCTTCTAATTGCTGCTTTATCCATAAGATTTGTGCACAACAACTACCCGCAGCAATGTATTCGGCTTCAGTGGTTGATAAGGCTACACAGGCTTGTTTCTTAGAGTTCCAGGTAACTAAGGAGCTACCTAGAAAATGACAGGTTCCACTAGTGCTTTTTCTATCTATTTTGCACCCCCATAATCAGCATCCGAAAAACCTACAAGGCTAGGATACCATAACCCAAAAGATGTTGTTGCCTTAACATATTTTAAAATGCGCTTAACTGCAGTAAGATGAGATTCTCTAGGACTAGATTGATACCTAGCACACACACAAACACTTTGCATAATATCAGGTCTACTGGCAGTAAGATATAACAAAGAACCAATCATACCTCTGTACTTGGTTGAATTTACCTCTTTACCTGACTCATCTTTGTCTAAATAGCATGAGGTTCCCATGGGAGTAGATGCTTCTTTAGATTTGTCCATCTCAAACTTTTTAAGAATTTCCCTACAATATTTAGTTTGAGAAATGAAAGTACCTTCCTTCATTTGCTTGATTTGAAGTCCAAGGAAGAATGTGAACACTCCTATCATTAACATTTCGAATTCTCCTTGCATGGTCTTAGCAAAATTCTCGCAAAGAGTTTTGTTAGATTATCCAAATATAATATCATCAACGTATACCTGAACAATCAGAAAATGCTTTCCATCTCTTTTAATAAACAGCGTTGAATAAATTTTTCCTCTGTTGAAATCATTTTCTATAAGAAAATTGCTAAGCCTTTCATACCAAGATCTAGGTGCTTGTTTTAAACCATAAAGTGCTTTCTTTAATTTATAAATGTGATTAGGATGTTTAAAATCTTCAAACCCTGGTGGTTGTTCAACATAAACATCTTCTTTAATATACCCATTTAGAAACGCACTTTTAACATCCATTTGAAATAGTTTAAATTTCATTATAGATGCATAAGCAAGAAGTAAGCGTATTGCCTCTAACCTAGCAACTGGAGCGTATGTCTCGTCATAATCTATACCTTCTTCTTGACTATATCCTTGTGCAACAAGCCTAGCTTTATTCTTGGTGATATTCCCTTCTTCATCTAGTTTGTTCTTAAACACCCACTTTGTTCCAATTACTTGATGAGTGTCTTTTCTGGGAATCAATTCCCAGACTTGATTTCTTTCAAACTGGTTGAGTTCTTCTTGCATTGCGATACACCATTTTTCATCTTGAAGGGCTTCTTTGATGTTTTTCGGTTCAATCTGTGACACAAAAGCAACATTCATGCAAAAATTTATTACATTGCTTCTTGTGCTTACCCCTTTTGTGATGTCACCAATAATATTGTCCAGTGATAATCCTCCGGGTTGTTGCCATATTCTGCTTAACTCTTCATCTTGAGGATTGTCATCTTTTTCTTCAGTTGTTGTCTTTGATAAATTTTCACTACTACCTGCATCAGATTCTTCTGACTCAAGAGGTTTTGCCTCAAGGTCCACAATTTCCTCAAAAGCAACATGTACAGATTCTTCTATTGTGAAAGTTTTCCGATTAAAAATTCTATAGGCTTTGCTTGTTAAAGAATATCCAACAAAAATTCCTTCATCAGCTTTGGAATCAAATTTTCCCAAATTTTGTTTTCCATTATTTAAAATATAACATTTGCATCCAAAAATTTATAAATGAGAAACGTTTGGTTTTCTATTCTTAAAAAGTTCATAAGGAGTACGTTTCAAAATAGGTCGAATAAGCATTCTATTTAAAACATAACAAGCAATACTCACAGCATCAGCCCAAAATTGTTTAGGAACATTATTTTCATTTAACATAGTACGAGCAAGTTCCTCTAAGGATCTGTTCTTTCTTTCTACAACTCCATTTTGTTGGGGAGTTCTAGGTGCATAAAAGTTATGAGAAATACCATGTTCTTCACAAAAGTTTTCAAATAGTTCATTTTGGAATTCATCACCATGGTCATTTCTAATAGCTTTTATTTTTAGATCCTTTTCATTTTGAACTAAAATTGCAAATTTTTTAAATTCCTTGAAAGCTTCATTTTTAAGAGTAAGAAAGAAAGTCCAAGTATATCTTGAAAAATCATCTACAATAACCAAAGCATAATANTTTCCACTAAAACTTTTTATCCTTGAAGGACCAAATAAATCCAAGTGTAAAAGTTCTAAGGGTTTTAAAGTAGAGACAACATTTTTTGATTGAAAAAAGGTTTTGACTTGTTTACCCTTTTGACATGCATCACATAATTTTTCTTTTACAAACTTTAATTTTGGTAGACCAATTACTAAATCTCTAGATATGAGTTTATTCAATTGTTGCATATGAATATAAGCAACACGCTTATGCCACAACCATGGATTTTCTTCTTTCACAACTAAACGTGAAATATTTTTATTTGATGCATTTTCTAAATCAATTAAATAAATATTATTATGTCTAATTCCTTTTAGTGCAATTTCAGAAGAATAATTTTTGAAAATGGTACAAGAATTCTGTTCAAAGGTTACCTTGAGTCCTTTGTCGCATAGTTGACTAGTGCTAATTAAATTTTGCCTTAGTCCTTCTACATATAGTACGTCTTTGATCATGAAGGTGTTTTTACTTCCAATATCTCCTTTTCTGAGAATTCTTCCTTTGTTGTTGTCCCCATATGTGACAAATCCTTGTTCTTTTTTCCGGAAGTTTGTAAAGTTTGTCTTGTCTCCTGTCATGTGTTTTGAGCAACCACTATCTAAACACCACATGAACTTCCTTGAATTTGATAATTCCTGTAAAATAGAAAGAACAAGCTATTTAGGTACCCAACTCCTTTGTATTGGTCCTTTTGGGTTAGATATTTAAAATTGTTTTGCAACCCAGACATATTTTCCACTAGAAACACCATAATGTTTAATTTTGCATTTGTTTGAGGTATGACCTTTTCTCATGCAATAAAAACAAGATACAATATTAGTGCTTCCTTTTATTGTTCCTTTTTCTACCCAAATTTTGCGGGTTCTATTATTATATTTGTTTTTAGGAACATATTTATTTTTAACAACCTTATTTTCATAATTTTTACTGCATTCTCCTATGGTTGTATTTTCTAATAAATATTTATATTTCATGCAAGATTTGCATTCACTACTAGCAACATATTTTTCTTTTTCATGAAATAAAATTTTGTTTTTCAAATTTCTAATTTCTTCTGCTTGAAATAAAATTTTGTTTTTCAAACTTCTGTTTTCTTCAGACATATTTGTGAATTCTATTTTCAAAACATTATTTTCTTTAGTAAGATCTTCAGTGTTAAATTGCAAATCTTTATTTTCTTCAAGAAGGCTATCAAATTTAGATTTTAGATCTTTAAAATCCTTTTTCAGTTTCTTATGAGCAATGCCTAATTTTTCAGATTCAATTAATAATGCAGCATAGGTTTCATGCAATTCATCTTCACCAAATTGACTATCATTATCATAATAGCTAGAGTTACTTACTTGACTATCATCATCTGTCATTAAACAAATGTTGGCTTCTTCATCTCGCTCAAATTTGAAATTGTCTCATTGTCATCCTCTCATGCAATGTAGGCCTTCTTTTTCTTGAAGTTTTTCTTCTCTTTCTTGTCTTCACCCTTCTTTTGATTTGGGCAGTCAATTTTTATATGCCCCTTTTCTCCACAGCCGTAGCATCGATAATTTGAGGAAGATCCTTGGTTTTCTTTCTTTTCGTATCTAAATCTTCCTTTACCTTTAGACTTCATGAACCTGTTTAACCTTTTGATCACAAGACTCAAGTTTTCTTCTTCGTCTGAGTCTTCATCTTCTAATTTTCCTTTGCTTCTCTCGACCTCAGATTTTAAGGTCATACTCTTTTTGTTGTTTTTGGCTTTTGCTTCTTCTTCATCAAGTCTTCCGAGATCAAGTTCATGCTCTCTTAACTCTCCAAATAATGTCGCCATAGTCATTGTGTTGAGATTTTGTGACTTAGAAACTGCAGTCACTTTCGGTTGTCACGACTTGTCTAAAGATTTCAAAATTTTTATATTAAGCTCATCATTGTCAAATGACTTACCTAGTCCAATGAGGTGATTGACAATGTTGGTGAAGTGTTTCTGAACGTCTGATATTGTTTCTCCTTGCTTCATCCTGAACATTTCATACTCTTGGATCAAGGTGTTCTTTCTCTCCCTCTTCACGTCATCTGTTCCTTCGTGAGTCACTCTCAGTATTTCCCACATCTCTTGAGCAGTTTTACAAATAGAGACCCTGTAAAACTCATCAACCGTTAGGGCAGATGCAATGATGTTTCGAGCCTTTACAACATTTTGAACTCTTTTCTTTTCATTGACAGTCCACTGAGCACGAGGCTTTGGTTCCTGCGAATCGTTAGTAGGAATAGGCGAACCAGAAGTAATAACATCCCAAATCTCACAATCAATAGACTCAATAAATATTTGCATTCTAACCTTCCAGAATGCATAGTTTTCACCTGTGAATAAAGGTGGTCTATTGATAGAGACACCCTCTACAAAAGTTTGATGTGATCATGCCATTTGAATAACTATCAAATCGAGATCTGATACCAATTGTCAGAACTACTACAGCGGAATTGTTAGCGTGGAATAATAAACCAAGAGGGGGGGTGAATTGGTTATATTTCTTTTTCGTGCCTTTCAATTATTTTTCTCACTTTTACTTACTAAGCGAATAATTAAAATAAATAATCAGAGTA
>NC_028351.1:22761932-22763213 GCF_000741045.1 Vigna radiata var. radiata | reverse complement strand
TATCTACTTAACAACACATCAAATATGATTATTACAAAAGCTTTCAATAGTAATGGATCTTCAAATAGTCTTCTTGGATCTTGTATTGTGCAAATTTGTACATTATCAAAACTCCATCTTTAATTTTTTGCTAACAACGGACAAGGCATTGTGTGAAAGCAGCAGCAGTTTGTGCCATTCCATACAGCAACAACTCATCACTTAGCAGCTGAGAGTTTGGTGTGACTTGAACCAATTCACCCACTGTTTCCAAGAAGCTAGAGTTGCATACGTCTTCTACTATCATTTCGAATTCAATTTCATTGCATTTCCTTTCATGTTCTTTGTAAAAGCTCATTTGTTTCCTTGATTTGTAAAGGGCCATTTCAAGCAAGTGAAGTGGAAGAGCTCATAAGTGTTCTTCCCTCATTTGTTAACTTGACTTTAAGTCTCTTCATCTAATATTGGTAGACGGTGAGTGTGTCTTGGTTCCAAAGTTCCAAGCCTCACCTAGGAGACCTCATCTTTTACATTTCTTGCAAAAGCGTCTAGGAAAACTTAGAATTCCGTAATTTGAAGTCTAGGTCTTTATTTCTTTGTTTGATCGTTGTCTTTAGACTTTTTGGTGCATCTAAAGGTGATTTTGACTTAAAGACTCTTAGTTAGTAACTAGGGACATATTTGGCAAGGAAAGACTTGGTACTTAAGTAACCTATATGGTTCACCTCTCTTACCTGGAATATTGTCCTTAAGTGAACTCTTCTAGTCTTTACCTAGAGAAAACTTTTAAATTCATAAAAATGTCTGGGATACACTCCTCTAGGATTAACACTTCTCTTGAAAAACAATTTTTCTTCCAAACTCTAGTAAATCAACTCAGTGAGATTGATAGAAAACTAAGTCAAGAAAAAGTCCACAATGAGCTAGATAATGTCAAGATTCAAAATGAGTTGAAAATGCTAAAAAGGGAACAATCTCGGAATAGGGAGAGGTCTAGGGAAAATTAGACTACAGACTTCCAAAGTAAAAGAGAACTCCTAGATAGGCTCCAAAAGTTGCAACAAAACTCTATGATTGTGGAAGAATATAGGCAAAAGATAGAGTTATACAAAATGAGGGCAGGAATTGTTGAGAGGGAAGAGGTTACCTTAGTGATAACGGTCTAAAAACCGTTATTTTCATGCTTAAATTTGATAGTAAAACACACCCTTTATGGCTTAGAATGAGCTTTAAATCAAGTAAAACACTTAGTTGTGTCTTGTGAGAGTCAAAAGTTGGTTTTAGTGATATTATGCTTGTTTT
>NC_028351.1:22679860-22760862 GCF_000741045.1 Vigna radiata var. radiata | reverse complement strand
TAAGTGAAGTAAATAAGAAGAGTAGATATATGAGAGTGGATAAGATGAAATTGTAAACCCCAACAACACCATTCATTCATAGTTTCTCAAAACCAATTGAATCAACTACATTGCATGTTTGTTTTTGTTCTTTGCATATAACCACCAAATTTATTCTCTTCTCAAGTCTTACACGATTAGGTTACATGAAAGTTAAGGCCAAAGAGTCCTTTGGGAAAATGATACTCGAACTTACCCGTTTATATTACTTGATAACGATCTGGTACAATTGTCAGGGACTTAACACTTAGCCAGATTTTTGAATGGGTTAAATTGTAATATAAGGCATGAGGTTGAATTACTACCTTATAAAGATTTGAATGACCTTGTTCAAATGTGCATAAAGGTAGAACAACAATCATCTTCCACAAGAGAACAAAAGGGAATAAAAGAGGAAGAAAGAGAGAGAAGAGAAAGAAAGATAAGAGAAAGAGAGATAAGAGAAAGAAAGTGAAGAAAAGAGGAAGAAAGAGATAGAAGAGAACAAGAGAGAAAAGAAGAGGAAGCAAGAGAGAAGAGAAGAAGAGAAAAGAGAACAAGAAAGAAAAGAGCAAGAGGAAAGAAAGCAAAGAAGAGAAGAGGAAGAAAGAAGAGAGCGAGAAAAGAGAGAAGATGAAGCAAGAAAGAGAAGAGAAGAAGAGAGGGAGAGAGAAAGACAAGAGAAAGAAAAGAGAGAAAGGGAAGAAGTTGAAAGAAAAGAAATGGAGGAAAAGGAAAAAGAGCAATTAAGGGCAACATCTCCTCCTACACTTACAATAGAACCTAGTCTATTAAGGGGAGGTTTCTTATCCTTTCACTTTTCTCCATTTATTTTTGAATTTCCAAAATCTCACTTTTCTTTCCAAGAATTTGTCATGCCATCTTTAAAAACATTAAATTTCTCAACACATGGCAATTCACAACTTGGGTTAGGGTTACTTTTATGGTTACCACTAACTCAAGATACCAATAAAAAAGAAGAAAGGTTTCTTTATAGTATTAAACTTGAAAATGTTGAAATTAAGAAACTTCTTCTAAACATGTTCTTCTATATATTTTGTTGGGTCATAGAAAACTAATTAGTGATATGTTTAATGCTTATTGCAGATTGATATTTGACCCAAGAGGAATTTTGGTGAAGTCTACAAAAAGAAGTCCTCAGGCGAACCATCTAATTTGAGGATAAATCCTTTCCAAGAGGGAGGGGATGATACGCGGGGCCCAAGCCCAATAAATAAAGTCCACCAAACCAACCCAAGAAGAAGGACAAAGAAGTCATTTACACAAAGGGAAGGGGGGGCTGAGAATAGCAAGCATGGAGCTGCCTCAAGAAAAATACACATGCATCACACCATCACCACATCTGGTACGTGATTCGGCTAGAAAGTTGGTTGCGGACGCACGATGCATTGCATCATTCAGAAGCATGAACACACATCCCTCATCGTTGCCACGTGTGGAGATCTGAGCTTCTTCCACAACCATCTGCACCGTCCATAGCTTGGGTCTTTCATTATAAATTTGCTTGTATCAGCTTAGGCAAACACTTTTGGGTGATATAAGAAAACTCTACTGAAATGTTTAGCCATTTCTTGTTTCCGAAAGTCTCTCCATGGCTTGCTTTCTCCCCTATAACTTCCTTCCTTGTGTGGAAGGCCTTCTGAGTTGTAGTCACCTCTTTCAAGCTCTCCTCCATTCCAAATAGCCTCTGCAAAACACTGACCTCCGCTGTCACCATCCCAAACACCTCCATTCAAGTAACTTCTCCGCAGCAGCCACGGTTCTGCATCTGGAACTACCACTACCGATACTGTTCGATTGGAATTCAGTTGTTGTCTTGCTTCTCCAAGCCTCAAATCTCACGGATCTAAAGGAATACATCCAGCCTAGATGTATCACGTAGAGCTGTCAAAACGGGTAACCCGGCTCGACCCGGCCCGACCCACCACGGGTTGGTCACTTAGTGAGCCAACCCAACCCGACTCATTTATTAGTGAGCCAGAAAAATCTGAACCCGACTTGACCCACCACGGGTTGGTGGGTAAACGGGTTGGCTCACTAGCCCATTTAACTACAATTTTTTTAAATAAAAAAATTACAAACTTTCTATATTAAAATTTAAACAAATTTCACTCCCAAAAAATGATGTTAAACTGAAGACAATTCAAAATAATAATAAAAAGTACAATATAATCCAAATGTCATCCAAAAACAAACACAAAAAACATACAAATAAGTTTCTTATATGCCATAAGTTTCATAAATAAAATAATAAATTCAAAAAATAAAATTAGGTAGGTGGGTTGGCGGGCCAACCCGGCCTACCACGGGTTGAACCCGCATGAGCCGGGTTTAAATGAGCCGGTTTGAAATCTGACCCACATAAAAAAATTTAATTTTTTCAAACCCAACCCTGCTCAAACCCGTGGTGGGCCGGGTTGGCTCGTTGGTTGTGACCTTTTTTGATAGCTCTAGTATCACGTCACCACACATACAATTAGAGCTGTCAAAACGGGCCACCTAGCCCGACCTAGCCCGGTGCACCACGGGTTGGTCACTTAGCGAGCCAACCCAACCCAACCCAGCTCATTAATTAGCTAACCAGAAAAATTCGAACCCGGCCCGACCCACCACGGGTTGGTGGGTAAACAAGTTGGCTCATTAGCTCCCTTAACTACAATTTTTTTTAAATAAAAAAATTACAAACTTTCTATAATTTAAATCTAAACAAATTTCACTCCTAATAGGGATGTTTATTTAATTTTGAAAATAGGGAACATAAATAATTTTTTTCAAGCAAAAAGATAATAAATATTTTTTATAAAATTAAAATTAAATTTTAATAAAATAAAATTAGGTAGGTGGGTTGTTGGGCCAACCTGGCCCACCACGGGTTCAACCTGTATGAGCCGGGTTTAAATGAGCCGAGTTGAAATCTGACCCGCATAAAAAAATACAATTTTTTTAAACCCAACCCAGCCCAAACCCGTGGTGGGCTGAGTTGGCCCGCAGGTTATGACCCATTTTGACAACTCTACATGAAACTAAATAATGACATGTTACCACTGTCTGCTGTGAGATCATCAATCCATTAATGTCGTTTGTTTCTACTTAACAGAAGGGACGACATTGAAGCAATATCTACTAAGCGAGGACCAAGTTGACACTCTTTTCAAACGAGGGACCTTTTTGACAAAATTCAGCAACACTAGGGGCAAAATAGGCTATTAAGCCTAATAATAAAATACTATTAAATTGAATATTACATATATGGTATTAGAACTATCATAAGAAAACAAACCTACGAAAGACAAAGTCTACACATGTAGAATCATCTGACATCCCAACCGTTTCACCCTCACCTTTCGCTAGAGCAACTGTAAAGAATGTCTCCCTAAGCTCACACCATTAAGGTGATCATTGCAAAAGAGAAAACATACACAAAGGCAGACAACATACAAGCAAGGGTAAACTAGATTCAAAGCATGAGCGGGTTTAAAAATTCGACCCGCATAAAAAAATACAATTTTTTCAAACCCAACCCAACCCGAACCCGTGGTGGGCCGGGTTGGCCTGTGGGTTATGACCCATTTTGACAGCTCTAGTTGTAGGTACACTTCTGATCTAGGAGGAGATCATTAAACCAAAGTTGTGCTTCCTCAAATATCTTTCCGATTTGAGGGCAGACCGTTTTCTAGAGGGAAGGTATGATAGAATCCGTTTTGAGAACTAAATGGAGATCCATAAAGGAAATATCAACTTAAGCTAAGGGTAGGAGCAACTGCTCCCATTTAACACACCGATCTGTGGTGAGCTAAGTTAGATGAGACTGAATTATCCATTTTGAAAACATTAAGGAGAACAATTGAAAGAAATAATAATGTAATTTTTATATTTTCCTTATACCAAATTATTTATTATAAGAAATTCTACTTATACCAAATAATTTATTATAACAAATATAAAATTACAATGTACTTTTTTTCAAAAGTAAATAAATACTAAATAATTTTTATTTCTTTTTCTAAAAAAATATAACATAATTATTTATTCAGTACAGAAAAAAAGTGAGTAAAAATCCTCACCAATAATTACTAATAACTTGTAATATAATCACAAAAATAAAAATACATGACACGCACAAGCAAAACATAATGAAATCTATGACATATAGCCTACAAATATTTTAATCCCAGTAAAACAAAATTGAGTAAAGATAAATAAAAAAACGGTTAAATTATTTCTGAACTGAAGCTACGTATAAAGCTTAAAAAACGCAAGCGAAGTTCATTTCTCCAATCTAAGAACCTCAAAGTTGAACACAGAAGGGGAAAAAGGGATTAGGGTTTGAGAAGCAGCGTGCGATTATGGATTTTACTGCGGAGAAGAAGGAATCAGAGAACAACAGCGCTAATAACCCCGAAAACGCTCATCAAACGTTAGATTCTTCTTCTCCTCAATTGGCGTCGGCACTTGATTCAAGCAGCAAAGAAACCGAAGAACGACAATCTCGTGAACTCAAAGCTGGTCTTCACCCTCTGAAGGTTTTTCTCCCTCACTTTAATTTTTGTTTCTTCGCAACTGGATCGCTCTTAACGCTATCGAAAAATCTTATTATTAGTACTATTATCAGTTCTAAATGTGGAAGAGTTGATTGGATGCTGTGTTGGGTGCTTCTACTTTGAAGCAGATATATCAATGATGCACTTTGAATTTGATTCAGGGTCTTAATTTACCTGCTTGTTGATTGTGTGTCAAAGTTATGTTTGTTTCGCTCTATCCTTTCTCTTTCTTGGAGGCTTTTAGTGCTACTCGTCATTTTTGGTTGTTGATATAGTTTATGTTTGTGGTGATTTTTGTTGCAGAACAAATTTGTTTTCTGGTACACTCGTCGAACACCTGGAGTTCGAAACCAGACCTCATACGAGGACAACATAAAGAAAATTGTTGAATTTAGTACGGTGAGTCTTTGCTTTGTTTAGAGTTCTAGTTAAATATTAGTTCATACTTCATAACATATATCTTTACTTTTGTGATTCTGTGATTGTATCTTAATAGGTTGAAGGATTTTGGGTCTGCTATTGCCATCTTGCCCGGCCTGCTTCTTTGCCTAGTCCCACAGATTTGCACCTTTTCAAGGAAGGAATTCGCCCTTTATGGGAGGTATATACTTAAAATTCGTAGCCGAAGTTGCATTTTCTTTCTGATTGAGTATTTACAAGCTGTTCCATTCTTTTGAGAGGGTGTGGGAGGGAAACAGGGGTAAGTGTCTGTTAGATATGTTTTAATTTTCTCTGACACAACATTTTTTTTTTTTTCAGGACTCTGCTAACTGCAATGGTGGTAAATGGATTATACGATTCAAAAAGGTTGTCTCGGGTCGGTTTTGGGAGGACCTGGTAAGCGCAAATATTTTCATCTCTGGTATTTTGTATCTTGATAAAATATCTGAATTGACTGTGGAAAATAATAACACCTTTTATTTATTGAGTGATTATTTAACTTTGTACTTGCATCAAATAGTTTCACTGAAAATTTGGTTTTTGATAGATCCTCATGGCATGGTTTGATACATGTAGTTTATCCTACTCAATACTATAAATGTTGGTTGTGGTTGATGGTGTCTAGAATTTCCATTGAAATTAGGGGGATGTTAGTGTCAAGCCAGTAACATTCGTTTTAACACTTGATTAAATTTATTGAAAACTACAAAGGTATGGGTGAGACTCATTAAATAAGAAGTGAGACGTACCAAAATTGTGATTTCCTATAAATATCAGCCTATAATAGACTGTGTCTTGCTAGCATTTCTCTTAAAATTGTAAAGTATTCTGCTCATTGAAATGATTTATGGACCTCAATTTCTTTTTTTGTTGATTTTAACCTCTGATACTGTAAAGCACCACAGGGTTGTTCACAGTGCATTCACTTGAGGTTTCCAGTAGACCTATGTATTTCCTGTGGGGAAGATTTGATATAATGAATATAGTGTTAACCAATTTCTGCTTACATTTACCAAAATGGCAGCCCTCAATGAATTTCTTTTTCTTTGTTTGTCCCCTTACTTTGTATTGTGATATAACTGTTAAGCTCTTCAATTTTTCTGGAGGTTCATAGATATTCAGCCTACCCTATGTGCAAAATGGGATTCAATAGAAGGCAACCAATTCAATTTTGGACTTAATAGAAACATTGAATCCTAATCCTTTTAAAAGCATCAGGGAGTGGGGGTTCCTGCTTTTGTTGCTCTTATAATTTTCATTCATATTTCTTATAGTGGAATAATGTGAGTAGCTTGGCCTGGATTAATTCTAATTGTTACTTGAATTTTTCCAAAATACATTTTGTATATTCTCCACACCATTAATATAAACAGTACGCAGGGACAACTTAACAAACGATATGCCCTTTATTTGGTTTACATATGATTTTATTGCTCTGAGGTCTTTCCTTACACTTTTGTAAATTTTAATGATGACAAACTATTGGCCAGCTAAGTTACCATATGGAATCTCTTGGAGAAATTGATTTCATGATCTACACCATCCATTGCAAATATATTTTTCTGGCATAGTTGGATGCTTAATTTTTAATAGTATTACATGACTAAGTGCAGGTTCTTGCCTTAGTGGGTGACCAATTGGATTATGGGGATAACATATGCGGTGCAGTACTAAGCATTCGTTTCAATGAGGATATATTGAGTGTCTGGAATCGCAATGCTTCAGACCATCAGGTTGGCATTATAACTGAACCTATTTGTTTATACTTTATACATTCATGCATGTTCTTAGTATTGTTCCTGCTTTCACATTACAGGCTGTAATGGCCCTGAGAGATTCAATCAAACGTCACTTGAAGCTTCCTCACAGCTATGTTATGGAGTACAAACCCCATGACGCCTCTCTGCGAGACAATTCATCCTACAGGAACACTTGGTTGAGAGGGTAGATAGATGTAGAACCGTGTTCTCGCCAGAATCCCTGCAGTGGAAGCTATATTGCATACTCATGCAGCTTCCATTCAGCCAGTGAAATCATTGACTAATGGTGGTTGTTCCAGGACTAGTTTCTATCTTTTGAATTCAATGTACGACAACTACATCGCTACTTTAATAGAGTTTCATTTGGTTACTTGGGGTTAACTCTAATTCGGTGCAATTTGTCTCCTAGTTTCTGTATATAAACTTGTTTGTGTTGCTTTTCATCTTGCTTCTGGACTGAATCATGGCCTCTCTTCCATCTGATAGATGATAGAGTACTCCTTTAAACTGAAGTAGTGTAGCAGGGGCTACTGGCTCCATTAGATATGTTGCATAACAATTCAATCCTGAACTCTTTAGAAGGTTATACACTAAATTGGTTTCTGAAATTCTAGAAGTGCTATATGCTCCTTCTGCATTACCAGTTGCTTGTAATTTTATTTATTGAAATTATAATAATTGGATTAAAATGATTGTGGTTTCATATTAAAACAATATATTTGACTAAATTGAGTTTAGGTGTATTTGAATGTGGCTTGTGTAATGAATATTTCGTAGTTGATAAATTTACTCGGTAAAAGTTTTGTCTGGAACAGAATATTTAAATTAAATGGTTATTTATTTTTATACAAGAAAAGAATTGTTTTATAACGAAATAGGTTTAGGTGATTCTTTAAGTAATTACAAATTTAGAAATTTATGAAAATAATTTAATTATTTTAGGATTTTGAAATTATTTTATTATATAATTTTTCTTATTTTGATTGGGATATGGGTTAACTATGTTTAGTTATTTAATTTTGACAAAATTGATAGAAATTTTGATGCAATTTGGTTTTGATTTTTAAAAATGGATGTCTATAATTATTTTACTTTAATTAGGTTAATTTTTTTGTGTCAAATGTATTTTATGTTAACATTTGAATACTTGAATTGTTTACATTGTTTTGTTAGTATTATGATTTGTTTATATTATTTAATAAATTTTCATTGGTAAACATATTTAATACACAAAAAAAAAATGGAAACGTATTTAATACGTAAAAAGTAAAAGAAAAAATTGTAAACGTACATAAAAAAATTTATTAGATTAAAAGAATTATACTTATTTATTTTAAAATTTAGAAATTAAAATATATTAAAATTTTATTAAAAAGTTAAAGATCTAAAAAGTATTTAACTTTTGTCATATTAATCATTTAACTTGGATTAAGATATTGTTAATTTGACATTATTTTGTTCAACAAAATGTTTTAAATAAAGTAAACCAGTTTCAATCACTTCACTTTATTAAAAATAGTTGAACTAGATATGAAATTTGTAAAAATGATCAAATTTACCGGCAAAAAAAATGAAAAATTGTTTATGAATAGTAACTCAAATTTACAGTAAAAAAATAAAAATTATATATATAAATAATAACTCATACGTAATTATAAATAATTTCTATATTATATGTTTATACGGATCGAATAGACAAGATTACTTGAGAGAACAACTGATCGAATGGTATGTCATCTACTAAGCATTAGACAATTAAGATTGCTAGTGCTCCACACGGTCCAGTCATAGAAGGAAGAAGACCACATGGGTAACCTACAACGTTAATCATTCCTAAACATCACCTCTAATCAATATTATCGGTAAGCGTTACTTAGTAGGCAATGGACTGTGATTGGACTGAGATTAAGGTTTCGCTAATTTCAAGGCCCATCTTGAAATGTGTAAATAGAAGTCAAATGTAAGAAGGTAAAATAACTGCATTTATTGTGAATTTAAAATTTTGCTATGATCCCTAATCAGATAAATTATTGACTTGAGTATTGAAGTACCTTTAATAGGTACACCTTAACAGTTTGGAGTACAAACAAGGAAGGATTTTGACTAAGAACATTCATTATTACCTAAGCTAACTTGGAACAAAACGTGAATTTGTGTTTTGTGGAGATACTCAACTCTACACTCTAAACAATTTCTGATAATTTTCAACATCTCTCCAAAAACAAAGAAAAGTGTTTTGGTTCATAAATCTCTAAGAGGATTTTGACTTAAAGATATTGAAAGAAATACATACATAAACTTTTGTTCTTTTTTTTTGCCATCCATAAAAGTTTTCCATTTAATGTAATATGTTTTTATGTAATTTGATAGTGTTTCGGTATTGTTTCAATAGTTTCAAATTACTTAAAAATCAATACTAAAGATAATTTAAATACTCATCCCTCTTTTCATCATTTGAAACATCTTTTAAAAATAATAATGTAATATAGATTTCAAAACAAACAATGTCTCTGATGAAAAATAATTGACTCTAATGTTTCTCAACATTTTTGCAGTCGAAACATTGACTAGTTTTATAAGTTTTCAAAAAGATTTTACATTTGGAGTGATTTCATGTCAATAGTAAAAATATTCATATTTTGATATTAAAAATATTGAAGATATTGAAACAATTCTCACTGAAATTTTATTAATTAAAACTAGACGTCCTTAAGATCATATCAATATAAAATTATTCTTTCTTATCATTTCTCTCATTTTATGTTCTCATATCACTCGTTATCATATTGTTCTCTAATTTCATGTTTAAGATGTCCAATCTTCAACATGGGAATGTATATAAAGCAACTTTTACACTGATATGAGATAAAACTAAATATAAGTATCTGTAAATCTCTTCTTAGAAACTAATTTTATTGGATTAAGTTATAGTCAATTTCATTTTAAAACCATCTCTCACCAATTAGAGCATAAAAACAAGCAACAAACTGACAATGTAGCAAACTTTAATTTATCATAAAAGTTGCTATAAAAATAAGTTACAGTTTAACTGAAATTGCATACAAAATTCAAATTACATTCTATTACCCATATGAGAATCATCTATAGGCAAACTATCCTAAACGGATGACTGGAGCCCAATGATACCTGATCAACGATTAGCCTTTTGTCAGGTTTCAACATACAAAGCAAAGCAACAAGTAGCAGACTATGTAAAATCAAACTGAAAACTATGATATTCGAACTACCTTTCTTGTCATGATGAATTTAACCTATCATATTTAAAGTATATATTTAAATAAACTTCTTAGTAAACACCGAGAGAAAAAAAAAATTCTCCACAAACTAAGTTTAGCATATACATAATAAGCTAATTTATAGAAACATTCTCATATTAACTTCTCCCCAAAAATTTATTTTTAACTTATGCAGAAGTTAATTTTAACATATTTCACATTTCTTTCTTTACTTTCTTCTTCTATAAATCTTTATGGATAAGTTTATACAAACAAATCCTTAGTGACTTTCATAATGTGTACATAAGAGCGTTATATGTACAATCACTTCAAGTATGTAATAGATAGTAACTTATCATAGTATGACCAGAGAAGTTTTTATCATCCTGACTAAAAGAATGTGTTTCAAAAGTCATGTCTATTTTGTAGTTTGACATGAAAAACAATTCAACCAGAGGAACCAAGCCACTTGCATGAAATGGATTAAACTAGTGGAAAAGATTATATAGTTGGTTAGTGTCCAGAAACAGTATGAAGAAAAGTGAGTATTACCACATGCTATTCTTGCACCAGCATTCCCAGTACTTTTGCTGAGTTCATGCCCACCTGTTTCATAATAAAAGAAAACTCAAAAACTTAAAAAACGGTAAGTTAGAAAAACAAAACAGCGAATCCATAGTCTAGATCAAGAGATTTTAGTCCATCCTGAACTCCAGAAATTCCAACAAGCTAAAGGAAAAAATAAAACAAATCATGTGTCCATTCTCTAGCCATTAGCTCAAACAAATGTTACTTGTCATTTTTCAACATTAAATGATACATCCATAAAAATTATTCCTAATCTTTTTTTGCAGGACAAGAAGTTACTTCATATAGACATAACCATTCCAAAAGAAACCCTCAGCTTTTATATGCAGTGGATCAAGAGAAAAAAACTACAGTAATGGACAGTCCACTAACCAGACAGGAATTAACTTTGAGTTCTTTTAAGATACATTGAGATGCAGCCATTCGAATTTTGAGGCAAAAGGGCTCTTGATCAAGGCTATTAAAAAGAATAACGGTCATACATAAGCTGATTGGGTTAGGTTCCCTTTTGATAAATGTTCTCTACCTTGAGATATTTTGAGCTTGTTGGAGGCCATCTTGTTCTTGGAAAAGTAAGAGGTTTGAGGTTTTAGCTATATCTAGTGCAGAAGTAGAATATGATCTTGGTTATATGTAAGCTAATACGGATTAATCAACTAATTTAAGAACTAAAATTTGTAGAGATCTCTAAAATGAATCTATTTAGACAGCCCTCCATATTGCCTCTTATACCGTTTTTATGAAAGAACCAACGTATTGGCGTGTCATTTCATTTGAGAAAAGGTCTCTTAGGAGTTCCCCTTATTAGGCTCATTTGTAACAAGCTGGGTGCAGAAAATTTATATTCTGTAATTTGAGTGGAACTGTTTAAATATTTATCTTAAGTTTCTAAAATTTAGGAAAGTATTATGCAGGCTCATCAGGCCCACAAACACAGACGCTATGGTACCATTTCTCATTAAGCAATGATAGAATATGACACTCTCAGAACTCTATCTAGTCTCTCGTTATTTTAAACTTGTATCATGTAAGTTCCTTTTATTTCTCAATTTAGTTTCTTAAAAGGACTGACTAATTACGGATTTGTAAATTTAAGGGCCAACTCATCATGCACATCAATAAATTCAAAGATTGAAATCAGAGTAACGGATGGGTTCTAGGAATTCACTTGCCAATTTAATTGCCACACAAGTATTTCTCACATTAAGCTTACAATATCAAGCATGAAGGGTACTGAATCTCTATCATAGGAAGATTACTTCAATGAAATTACAATACAAAACAACATGACTAGGGGAAAAGAAAAGCTAGAATTCAAAGTTGGAACAAGAACAAACCCAGTGAGCAAGTTTTGGGGCCAAATTTTAAAATCTTACCCTTTCCAAGATCATCAGGATCAGCATGCACAACAACAGCCCTCCCAATTATGGAGTGAACTCCAGTTAGTGGAATCTACATATTGAAAGAGAGAAAGGGAAAATTAAGTGTTCTAGTACCATTCAAATTCCATAAATAAAATTATCAACCAAGTGAAACAATACAAAGGAAAACCGATATTGCACAATACGAGTGCATTTGAACATGTGATTGATTTACAGAGGGGTAAATTAAATCAAATCACATGAGATGATTCTCTAAAAGAACAAAGAGAACAAATAACGAAAATAACATTGAGTAACACCAAACAAAACTCAAATTTAAATTCTTTACCTGTGTATCTCTAATAGAAATCTCAGCAACTCCTGCAAAACAGAAAGCCCTTTGGAAATTTCCCAGCAGACAATTCTTGAAAACTAGTCAGAAACACCAAAATAAATATGAAAAAGAAAGCAGATAATACCATCCGGCCCTGCAACAATGTTGCCCAAATCACCAGCATGACGCTCATCATCTGAAGGAGCCCCATGATCCTTCTTCAATGGATTGAAATGAGGACCTGATGCAAAGAAGTCAAAGCAAAAATTAACCAGAAAGTTGCATGTTTAGCTTATAGATTATTTGAAAGAAAAAAAAAATGATTTCATTTCATAAGTTAATGTTACGTCACCAACCAAGCATAAATGACTCTTTATATATAACTTGCAAAGAAATATTACAAAACATCTTCTAGTTATACGAGAAATCATGATTGGATTTCAAAGTAAAAAATAAAAATCATAAGACTCTCCACATTCAAATTAAACTCTTTTTCTTTCTTTCTTCTAGTAAGTTCAATAATAGAATTATAATCCAACTACAAACACAAAACAAGTCAATTCAAAATGAATTCAGGATTTCTGTGACCCTTGTTTTTTATTTCTTCTTTCTCAGTCTTGGAAGTTTACAATTGTAAACCTTCGTTTTAGTTTTGCTAGAAAAGTTGGGTGGAAGAGGAATTGTACAAGTTTGATGATAAACAATGATGAAGAGAAGAGAGAACCAGTGGAGTTGCAGCCATTGGTGGTGTCACCAAAAGCATGAATATGGAAGCCATGAAATCCTGGGGACAACCCTGTTATTCTCCCTGTGACATGAGTGGTCCCTACACAATCACAATGAACCAGACCAATAAGCAAATCAACTTTCCAAACTGAATATATAGTGCAGCAGACTCAGAGATATGAAGAGAGAAAGGGAGACCATTGGTGTGCTGAAGAAACTGAAGAGAACCTCTAACGTTGTTGTCTCCGATTACGAGAGCCACTCCTTTGGGGTTTCCGTTTGCAGCTTTCATCTTCTTTTCTGCCTGTCAGGAAAAAAACAATGAAGATAGTGGAAAACACTTATCTGTGTGCTTGGATGCTTTAAACAACCTCAAAAGGACAATAAAAGGGAATTAATAAGTGATTTGCCTTTCTACTCGTGAATTGAACTCAAGAGGAATATTAGGAAAAGGAAAATGAAATCCATACATTTATTTTTTTATTTTTAAATATTTTCTTAACAATTTTTTTTTAAATAAAATTTATATGATAGTTTATGAATGGATCAATTCAAATATACTAACCAATAAAAAAGTGATACATAACCTATTATAAAAAATTATTAAAAAAATTGTCAAACATCCCATAGTTATTTTTGTTTATAGAGAAAATAATTTGTTTAGATTAAATATTTTATATTATTTTAATGTAGTGGTGGTGTTAAAGTAAATAGATACATGCTCTCTCTCTATATATATAATTTGGTTCTTGATTGATAGAGTTTATTGTGGTGTTGAGATGTTGAGAAAAGAAAAGCATACAATTAACTTAGTCATATAATATGTTTAGTTTGTTTATAAAGTATTGGAATTAAGAACTGTGTGTGAAGGATTTTATGAGAGGGACAAATTATCATTGTCAGAAATATTGTTGTGATTGTGTTTTATGTTGGAAAAGAATATGAGGTAAGCTAAATTAACTCAAAGTAAAATAGTTTTTAATTTTTTTAAAAGATTTATTTTTTTAAAGGCTTTTGAAAACTAGTCTTATTGTACAAGTGGTTGTAATTGTGGAATTAAGATTGACAAAAATTACACAAAAATTTAATACAATAATAATATGGAAAAGACATTGAAAGAGTCCGAAAGATTACACAACAAAAAAATTGTATTATTCAAATCACAATAAATTATATATTCACTCATTCAACATTAGAACAAACGACTCATTATTTTGTATGTTTATTACATCCAAATTTATATAAGATAGGAAACTCAATGAAATAAACTTCTAAATACAATTAATGAGGATATATCCAATTATTGGAACATATAAAGAGAAAACAACAATTCAACTCTTATAAGAGAAATTCAGTAGTAATACACAATCTTTATTACTCATTGTGATAAGCAAGAGATAAGTGAAAGGATTGTTGAAAAATCATGAAAGCATTCTTGAAGCAAAAGAAAACGGTTCAAAATGATTTCTCTATTTATGCAATGTAAAGCATGGTCATATCTATTAAGAGTGAATCAAGGATTCCAGATTTTTGAGAACATTACTTAAAATTTGATTTAGATGTATCTAACAGATTATCTTAAGGTCTTAATCAATTATTCTCTTATGTTGAATATCAATTAAAAACATTTTCTGTTTTAATTAATTACTTAAATATTTTATCAATTAGTTTTAGTCACCATTTAATTTTGAAAAAAACTTAATATTCAATATTATTCAATTATTACAGTTGTTAATCGATTATTCTCTAAGACAAGTTAAAAGTACATTTCTTTTTCTTTTTTTAATACATTATCAAAAACTAATAATAAATTATCTTATTTTGAAAACATATCAAGAACAAATTAGTAGATTATACAAAACCTTTCTCGATTAAAAACAAACTTAAAACCTTTTTTGGAAAAATAATGTTTGTGTTTAAGGTTAATATTAGGTTGTATTAAATAGAAATTCATGCGACTATCTTAGTGTGCAAGACTTACAAACACATGAACATTATAACAAACAATACATCTTTAACATAAACATCATTATCAGAACAACTTCTTGAGTTGTTCTTCAAATCCAACATTCTCTCCCTATTTTATGATGACCCACACTTCATGTGATTGGTTACATTGTAATCTTCAAACACTTTGGTTCAAGCATAACATCTCATAGTACAAGAAGTCCCTCTTGTTATTACTAACTCAAATCCCCACCCTTTTCTCTAAGTTCACATTACATAAAAGACAAGGAAAACAAGTGACAAATGTCTAGTTTATTTAAAATTATATATAATTTAGACACTTATCTTGTATGAATTTGATGTAAATCCTACTGAAACAACCTATTTTTTGACTTAAATTACATAATGAGGAGTAGAGAAGTTAGAAAATATGGAAACTAATGTTAAGACAAGATCGTCTAAAGTCTAGCAACCAACGTTTTGAAATTTAACAACAAACATTAAACAAAATATTTTTTAAGGAGGGGAAGTGCTTACCTAACCTAAAATGTCAAAGAACTTGCTCAAATTAAATGAAAACCTAAGACTTTATACAAGAAGCTATATAAATTACCCAAGTGCTAAAACAAAGTCTTAAATTAAGAACATATGGAACAACGTTTCTCTGAAGTTTATATCGTCTAAACACATTATTTATAGGAAGCGTATGATCAATAAGAAAAACCTATATGAAAGCTTTAGAGATAATATACTTAAGGATTTGTACTTGTTAACACCCTAGCAAGTGTACCAGATCGTATCAAGTAATAATAGACAGTAAGTCCAGATATCGTTTCCCAAGGGACTCTTAGGCCTAGATGTTCATGTGAATTGATTTCAATAAGACTTGAGTAAAGAATAAATTTAGGGTTTGTATTGCAAAATGAAAATAAACATGCAAATGCAAAAGTTGATCAATTGGTAAATAAAGATATGAGTGAATGGAGTTGTTGGGGTTTACGGTTTCATCCCAATCCACTCTCCTATATATACTATTCTTATTAAATTCAACTTTACTATCAATGTTCATGCAACATTATAATTTACTCTAAACCCGTTCTCTATATGAAAAGAGCCTATTACCATAATTACTAGTTTACTATCTCTAGTCTCCCTAGTAATTACTAATGCATTAATGACAGAAACTTAAAGCAATTGACCCTTCTATTCCTATCTCCGTATCGACAAAATCAAAGATCATGATACTAAATGAGTTAAACAATGCGAGCTTTAAAGTACAGAAAAGAAAATCCAAATTATTAATAATACAAGTATATGAATAAAATAAGAATTTCAATATAAGAGTGTTTCAAAAGGATTACATCCTTCCCCAACAACAAAGGGTTTAGTTCACCATTGTTGATGGAACCCTCTCCTAGCACAAAGCACGCAAGAAGAAGCTCCAAAATAGATACGCAACAGAAAAGAATTGGTGCAGTGAAATGAATGATTCATAGAAGGTGTTTGATGAAAGCTTGGATGAAAGCTTGGATGAAGGTGTGATGTGTGTATGATGCCTCCAAGTTCAGATGGCCTTCCTACTAAGGAAGGAAGCTAGAGGAGAGTATCTGAATTTAAAATTCAGAGGTGACTAAGGGATATAAGAGGCTGAGCAAGCAATTCTGCAGCATTTCATTACATCCAAAAGTGGGTTTTTACAAAGGGGAGGCCCTCTTATTTATAGGTGAAGAGGGGCCTCATTTCTGATCTAATTCCCTCCTAAAATTCAAATAATTTCTCCGTAGAAACGCACCAATTCAACCCAGCAGAAACAATGCCTCCCTCCAGGTCAGCTGCTCACGTGAAACATGTTATTTGCTAACGCTTTGGCGGTACAGAGACTGACGCTTGAGCGTCACTCTGTCAGCAGCTCCCATCTTTGCCTCTTTGCTGGCTTTTATTGATTCTACTTCTTGGATGGCTTCAGTCAAATGCTCTAAGCTTTATTAGACCCTACAAAACAAAGTAGATGATATTAAAATATAATCCTTCTAAGACTTAGAGAAACTCAATAAAGCTTTAAAAAGTCCATCTTTAACTTCCCTTTCCTAGTCTTAGCTTGAGTTGCTACTTCTTTGAATGGAATGCCCTAAATGGGTTTTCTTCATACCCTCCCTCTTGAAAAACAATTTGTCCTCAAATCGGGAAGATATAAAGAAGCACAACTTTGGTTTGTCACTTTCCTCCTAGATCAAAAGCGTATCTACAATAAGCATCAAATATATCACTAATTAGTATCAATCTAAGAAAGAATTTTTTTTGTGTAAGTAACCTTAGAATAAGGACTTTGTTTTATAGTCTTAAGGAAATTTGGAAGTCCTAATTCACAAAGTCACTTTTCTTTTATCTTGAGTTTCTTGTATCCCTAAGGGTAACAATAACCCAAGATTTAAATTGCCATATTTTGAAGAGGGTAGTATAATGAAAATTGGTGTGGCAATTAGTTTAAAACAGAAGTTAGCATGAAAAGATTTAAAAATATTTGAAGAAGAATTAAAGGATTGGAAACCTTCCCTTTTTGGTTCCCTTGTATTTGTAGGAGTAGTATTTGCCATCAGTAGCAATTGCTCCTTTTCTCTCTTTTCTTTTTCTCTCCTCTCTTCTTTTTCTTTTCTCTCTTCTTCTTTTCTTCTCTCGTCTTCTTCTCTCTTCTTCTTCTCTCTTTTTCTTTTCTTCTTCTATATTTTCTCTCAATTCCTCTTTTCTCCTTCTAGTCTCTCTCTATCTCTTCTCTTATCCAAGAATTTCTCAAGTTTTTCTTTAAATTCAATTTCCCTACGAGAGAAACCATCTAGACCTTTCATAAATGTTTTTCCCTCTTGAACGAGGTGTCCCATTAATTCTAGGTCTCTCTTGGCTGAAAGAGGAACAAAATTTCTTCTCGTTCTGACTGCTCGCAGGTTCGCGTTCTGACTATAAATGGCTATAGATGTCGGTTACGTTTGTCCACCAACGTCTATATTGTTCTAGACGTCGGTGCTCTCACTAATTTGACGTCTTTATAAATAAAATATAATTAATGGCGCGAACTTTAGGCGTTTGTTGCATGGGCGACCGACGTCTCTAATGTCATAGACGTCACCAGTTGTTTGACTGCTGTCTATATGGCGGAAAAATTATTACAATCCACCTAACTTTCAGGCTATAAACGTCTGTTCATAAGGGGCATCGACGTTTACGAACACGAACATTAATTACATCCACCAACCTGTCAGGACACAGACGTCAACGCTTAGCTAACTGACGTCTAAGTGCTATTACTAACCTTCCTGGCCGAGCAAGAGACGTCTCGTGCCCCCAGCCGATGTGTACAGACAGGTATAGACATCAGTGTTGCCGCAATAGACGTCTATACGGTGACTATTCACCTCCCTGCAACCTTTTAGACGTTCATGTCTAGTGTAACCGACGTCTGTATTGTTTGAGACATCAGTTACACAGGTAGCCGATGTCTCCTAGTTTCAGTTATTTACGAATTTGCCACCAGTCATGATCTTACATCGATAAACTGCTAACCGACGTCTATAGGCTGATGTTAAACGTCGTTTTTCCACTAGTGTTTCAAATTTTATCATCATAAATGAAAAATATATATTTCATATATAAACAATTTAATGACGCATATTCCAATTAAATTATATTCGACACACTGTATGAAAGTCATATGAATCTCATTAAATGTATAAGTGTGGTTCTCCTTGTTCTTGAATTAGTGAGACCAACACAAACAATAATGAATGAAAAATACGTTAAAAAAATTAAAATAAAATTCACTATTTAGAATAAATATAAATTAACTCATTCAATCAATTGGTGCCAAATGACTGGTTCCGAGTTAAGATTAATCAAAACCGTTCATTAATTTGAGGATTTAATCATCTGTAAAACTGAGTGCTTATAGCACTTGATTGGAATTTGTCCTAATTACATTTACGTTGAGAGAGAGAGAGAGGAAGGGATAAAATCAGAGTGTCTCCTTTTTCTTTGATTTCTGGACTATTTTGTATTCCCTTCCCACCAGCAATTAACATTTTTATTCTCTTGAAATTTGTGATTATTGTTTTTTATTAGTGTTTTACATTGTTATACATAATAATAGAAGGAAAGAGAGTGTTGGAATATGAGAGAAATAATAAGCATTCATATTGGACAAGCTGGAATTCAGGTTGGTAATTCATGCTGGGAGCTATATTGCCTTGAACATGGCATTCAACCTGATGGAACAATGCCCAGGTCTTATATTATCATAATTTCTTTTCTTCAATTTCTCCTATTTCTACCAATTTTGAAATATAATATGTGGCAATTTCTTTAAAATCAATCTCAGGCTGTGATTCAATTTTTTATTCCATTCAATACATCATGTATTATTTCTACCAATTCTTCTAAAATTCGTTAATTCCTTCTACAATTTTCTTTCCCAAGTATATATACATGATGAATACACATTCATAACTATTATTCAGATATTGTTATTGTTTTGTTTTTTTTTTCATTTCCTTGAAACAACTAGAAATCCTTTACCATTGAGATTGTTTCGATTCCAAATTGCTTGTTAGTTTTTTTTTATGTTATTTTTTCTGAACATTAAAAATATATTAATATTAATATATTGAGAATTTTCTTAATATATTTTAAAACATCATAATTAATTGCCATTGATATATTTTCTTTAATTTTACAACTCTCTTCATTCAATTTTTTATTCAATACAATCTATAACAGTTCTTTATTTACATTCAATATAAACTGAATTAATAAGAATGGATATTCATCCAAGTCTAATTCTACTTAACCAATGGCCTTTAGGTGTCAATGAATGCTAAAATCAATGGTTAACTATGTATTGGTTTCTAAAACCGTGAAGTTGGTATGAACTTCACCTTCCAAACCCAGAAACAAAATGAGAATAAAAATTCCATTTTCAGAAACTATTAAGCTTTTTTAAAAAATCCAATGGCAGTGTTTTCTCTCTTTAGTTTTTGCCGCAACAGATAATAATTATATACTTGTGTTTGCAGTGATGGCTCAGCTGAAGCACATGATGCTTTCAACACCTTCTTCAGTGAAATTGGAAGTGGGCAATATGTTCCTAGGGCTCTGTTTGTTGACCTGGAACCTACTGTAATTGATGAAGTAAGATGTGGTCCTTACAGACAACTATTCCATCCCGAACAATTAATGTCTGGTAAGGAAGATGCTGCCAATAACTTTGCAAGGGGACATTACACAGGTCAGACACTTCCATATTTGATCAAAAGAATAACTGGGTATGTTTTATCTATCTGCAAGTATCAGTAATTTGGTGTGGTGTATGTGCTGCAGTTGGAAAAGAGATTGAAGAGTTGTGCCTTGACCGTATCAGAAAATTAGCTGACAATTGCACTGGCTTGCAAGGATTCTTGGTTTTCAATGCTGTTGGTGGTGGCACCGGTTCTGGCTTGGGATCATTGCTTCTCGAACGTTTGTCTGTAGATTATGGAAAAAAGTCAAAACTTGGCTTCATCATTTATCCTTCTCCTCAGGTCTAGTGTGTAGTAGTAAATGATGCAAATTGCAAATGCATCTGAATAATAAATGATTTTGTTGCATATACTCTCCAAGAGATGTTGTAAAATTACATGATTTATTAACATGCAGGTATCAACTGCAGTTGTTGAGCCTTACAACACTGTTCTTTCCAATCACTCTCTTATTGAGCACAGTGATGTAGTTGTGCTCTTGGACAATGAAGCAATATATGACATATGCAGAAGATCACTAGAATTAGAAAGGCCAACTTACACCAACTTGAACCGTTTGATATCTCAAATAATATCTTCCTTGACTACTTCCTTGAGATTTGATGGAGCAATCAATGTGGACATTTCAGAGTTCCAAACCAACCTTGTGCCTTATCCACGAATCCATTTCATGCTCTCATCTTATGCCCCAGTTATATCTTCTGCTAAGGCCTTCCATGAGCAGCTATCAGTGCCTGAGATCACCAGAGCTGTGTTTGAGCCAACAAGCATGATGGTCAAGTGTGATCCAAGACATGGAAAGTACATGGCATGTTGCCTCATGTACCGTGGGGATATTGTGCCAAAAGATGTAAACCTTGCTGTCTCAAATATCAAGACAAAGAGACAAGTTCAATTTGTAGACTGGTAAGTACATTTCCTTAGAACAACATCGTACTATGATGCTTATATATGTATAACTTGTATTCTATTATCTGTGAATGAATGTTTTTGATAACTAATTTCAGGTGTCCTACTGGTTTCAAATGTGGTATAAACTACCAGGCTCCAACAGTTGTACCAGATGGTGACCTTGCAAAGGTGAAGAGGGCAGTTTGTATGATTAGCAACAACACAGCTGTGGCTGAGGTTTTCTCACGCATTGACCACAAATTTGATCTCATGTTTGCCAAAAGGGCCTTTGTGCATTGGTATGTGAGTGAAGGCATGGAAGAAGGTGAGTTCTCAGAAGCCAGGGAGGATCTTGCAGCCCTTGAAAAGGACTATGAGGAAGTTGGAGATGAAGGTGTGGATGATGAAGTTGGTTACTGAAAAGCTAATCTAATTACATCTTACTATGTTTTATGTCTTGTCATATGTAATTGTTTTATGCTTCATTTTGTTTTATGGTGTCTGCAATTTTGTGATTGTTTCAAATACACTGTTTCAGACATGAAAGAGAAGTGTTTATTTCATGTACAATGGTAGTGTAGTTATCATGACATTTGAAATCTCATTGATTATTTCAAGGCAAAATCAATTGTTCAATGTTGCAATGGCTAATGCTTTGTGTACTTAATAATATTTTATCATTAACTACAAAAAATTTTATATCAAGAGATATACTTTTATTACTGTTATCACAAGGATTTGACTTATCACATATTGATTACCGTTTGATTACTTAATGAATTAATTCAACTCAATTCATTTATTAACAAATTGAAACAATTTTGAATCTAACTCGATCTATTATAGATTGATGAGTTTTAGTTCACTTAATTACACGTTTTTTCAATTAAAAAAAGTAACAAAATTTTCTAATTCAAATATAAATAAGGAGAAGGTTCTTAAATTATATTTATGATCAATCAAACATATTTCATTCACATCACAATCTTCTGAACAAAATATTCACTAGCTTTATAATGACTCAAATTTTTTTTTAAATAAATATTGAGTTAATAAATATATATTTATGAAATTTTCATGTTATCTAATTATTCCATATAAAAATAATTTCGTGTGAGCCTCCATTTCAATATTTTGTAAGATGATTAACCAAACAAAAAATACTTATTACAAAGTTATGTGAGTCACTGAACCAACTTGATTCACCACAAATCCAACCGGTGAGTCGGGTTCTTAATGAATCAAGTTTACAATTAACTCGTATTGAAATTTCAAAATACTTTTCACTCCAACCCAACTCAAACCCATAATGAACCGAATTGATAACACTACTCTCACTATTATGTTAAAATAATAAAAAATAATTTAATCTCATAAAATCATTTAACAAATATATAAAATTTGATCTCATATATACTTATATATAAAGTTTATATATATATATATATATATATATATATATATATATATATATATATATATATATATATATATATATATATATATTAATATTTTAAATTTGTATCTTCTTCTCATTTAATTTGTATATTTACATTTTAAATTTGTAAAAAATAACTAATAATATGCTCCATAAATATTCGTCAAGTTAATATATATTCTTAAGTTATATAATTATATAATTTAATTATATTTTATAAAATTATATTTAGTTAAAATTAATCTTGTAAATGTGGCCCAAAACTTACTAATTAAAAATAGTAATTTTGTTCACTTTCCAAATATAAAATATATTTATTCAATCTAGTAGTAGAGGTTGTTTAGTGCTGCAGAAATAAAGTATAGAAATATTTAAAAGGAATAAGATCCGTTTTACTTTTTTTAGTGAGACTATTTACTTTTTTAGTTACTCGTCTTTTATAGTTTGTTTGTACTTATTTTTATTTATTTACTATTATGAAAATAAAAAAGTTGCATACATTATTACATAGGTATGATTAGTACGAATCTCTAAACGTATTTAAAGGTTTGTTTAGTAGTATGAAAAGTACACATTATCAACAATAGAATTCTAAATTTTATTGGATATATAATAGCACCAAAATTTTTTATGTTTGTTCCATTTTTAGTCACTTTATATCTTATAACCAATTGGATCTTCAGACGTATTTGATATGAGAAATTTTTTATTTTGTAGAAAATTAAAAATTTGAAAATGTTTGTTTTTAATGTTTATTTTATTCTTTACAAAATAAACTTGGTGTAAACATTTTTTGTATGTTTCTCAATAAAATTGTTCCCACATAAAAAAAATGATAAAATTTAATTTATTTGAGTTGAGTTTTACAATAACAAAAATACTTTATTAGTTTTTATTAGATTATTTAAATGTGATAAATGAATAAATTTTGAACTAAAAGTATAGATTTATCTCTGATATTTAAGAAAAAATTATAAATATTTTCAATAATATTTATAATCCATCAGAGAAGTTCTAATTATTCTTTAAAAATATCATTTCCATCACAAACATTTTCTTAAAAATTATAATATTTTGGATTTCTCATTAACCTTCTGTGTCTAAAAGTACCAAATATCTTCCTTATACCACTTTTTGTTATTATCAAATTCAAATCTCAAACTTTGCTTGAAAATGATGTTTTTATTTACAAACTCAATATTAAGTTGGTTATTTCATCATGTTCCTCCCTAATTTCTAACTGTACCCTCTAATTTTCAAAAAGATATTTTATTTTTCGTAAAAGTGACTTCTAGATTGTCTTTTCTGAAAATTTTCCAAAACAAGACTTTTTTAACATAATTTCTAGAACAAGCTTTTCAGGATGAATGAAACATATTCTATATAAGCTTTCTAAAACAAAATTTCTAGAAATTCTCGGGATAAATTTTACCGAACCTAGAAATGGAGTTTAGAAAGAGCTTTTCAAACGGAAACTCTCCTTTATCTTCTTCTTCTTCTACAGTGGAGAATGGAGGTACAACAGTGATAGTGCAATGGCGAGAATGACAGTAGTGTCTGGTGCAGTTAGAGAGAGAGGGTATTTTAGTATTTTTCATTAATATATGGTGCATTTAGTAATGATTGGAGTGCGAAAAGAAAACACTGTTAAGCGATGGAACAGTTTCTCCTTGCACAAAATGACTGAAAAAATTCCTCTAGCAGCTGCTGATGCAAACTCTTGTATATTCTAAATTCACTTTATTATGATTGGTCGAGTTACAACAATTTAAAACCTAAAATTCATGTTTGAATAGATTGAACTTGATAACTTGATGACTTGAGTTGCTATGAAATTTTGAATCTTGAGAACCTATTTCTTTCCTGTTTAAAATAAGAAAGGAAAATCTGCATACATATATTGGAAGAAAGGTTTGAAGGATCATACTAATTAACACAAAAAAGAGCACAAGGGAGGAAGATTCCAGATAGCTTCAGTGTTATTAGAGTCCTGAACAGTGTTCATGTACTCTTGCACACCATTCATTGCGTAAAGTGAAGCTGAAATTTGCCTTTCAACCTTCATCCTTTCAAACTCTGGAAGCTCCAAGCCAGCTATATCAGGCAGGTTTGCTGCATCCATTACTTGGCCAAAGGGAAAATCATCACAAAGAAGTTCACAACCCCATGAAGGATTTTCCCCAGAACCTGATTCAGACCCCATGAAATTGCTCAAATCAGGTCTATAATCATCATCAAACAGTTCCGTGTTCTGGGTTTTTGTCTCACTACAAAGTGAGTTCTCACTTGTGTCACTATTGCTTGTCTCAGTACTACTACCACTACTTACTGTGCTGGTAACCCTTTTTTTCTTCTGATCTCTCACACATGTCTTCTTTTGGCAACAATCTTGTTGGAGAACACTGAATATAGACACTTGTTCCAGCGAAGATTGGAACTTTGGTTCCTCATATTGTAGGGTGGCACATGTTTCCACATGTTGTTGTTGTTCTTTGATGGCTTTTCTGTTGCTGAGAAGGTTCTGAATCCTTGAAGCAAGAGGGGAATCAGAGGACAGACGTGTGATGAAGTTGGTGCGAGTGTTGGATCCACGAAGGAGGCATGCAGCTTCATCATAAGCCCTGGCTGCTTCTTCTGCAGTCTCGTACGTGCCAAGCCACATTCTTATCTTCTGTGTTGTTTCTTTGATCTCTGCAACCCATTTCCCTGATGCCCTTTGCCTCACTCCAACATACTTGTTCTTGCTTTTGTTCTTTCTCCCTTTTGCTCTCAACTGTTGCTTTGGATGTTGGAACTGAATTTCCATTGGAAACTATGATTAATTCCTTAGCCCTCACAAAAACACACAGGTTCCTCAATTTTTCATGTGTCGTTCTTTGCGAGTTTCTGAGATCACAATATATATATATATATGGTTGAAGAAAGTTGCAAAGGCTTTTAGCAAGTTGACTTAGTATATTACATATACATTTCCTGATTTGTTTTTTTATTGTTGGTAGTTAGTTTTAAAAATGTTTAGAATAATGTATGAAGAATAAATTACTTTCTCCTGAGTTTGTTCGGAACGACCGCTATTCTTGTCTCCTTTCTTGGCAATTTGCATCCTGACAAATAAATTACGTTAAGAAAAATGTTTCTTTACACACTTGCACCAGATTATTTTGATCATTAAAATAAATTAAATACTGTAGAAGGAGAGAAATTGAAAGATAAAATAGTGAATGTTGTTGTGTAAAATTGATTAGATATCAAAATCATGCACAAATTCTTTCGACAAATGTCACATGTTAAAATTGTCGAGAATTTAAATTATAATTTAAGTATATCACAATAAATAAAGATTAAAAAAATAAATATATACTAAAAGAACCTGTAAATTTATCATTTTAAAATTTTGATGTAGAAATAACGTCTATTGTTTATGTACGTTGAATTTATATACAATAAGTATTGTGTAATGATTGAGTAATTAACATAATTTGCAAGAATTGGTGCAAGTGGTAAGAAATTTGGTTAGCTTAAAGGCAAATTTTGAAGTTGGATGAAAGAAAATGTGATAAGAATAGGTGGGTGGGTAGTTTCATAAGACAAAATTATAGATAGTTGATTTGGATGAATAATATGATTAAAGAAAAGTAAATTATTTCAATCTTTGCATCTTATTTTAATGTATCTCACTTTGTCTTTCTATATTAAAGTCATTTGTGAATGCCCAATTTGACAATGATCATATATAGGTCACCATTAGGAATATGGAACCATGTCCAAACAAAGCATTTAGAGAAAAGCAAGTGATGAAAATATTAAAAAAAATAAAAGCTTTTGTCCCCTATTGCCATGGCTTTGGCTAGGTCAAGCAGTTGAAAGATAGTGATGATGGGCTTACTGGCTTCCACGTGGAGCCTCCTAAAGGATTCTTGAGATGCATCCATATACTACCATTCCAAAAGGTCATGTTTGGCAAGTGGACCAAGTCATTAGCTCATCTTACCAACATTACAATCCAAATAACTATATAATAATGTTTTCATTTATAGTTCAATTTTTCTTATAAATAATTAATTCTTCAGTCTTCTATAAGACAAAATTGTTTAGTTATTATCATCTTTTAGCTTCCCCAACTATCACATAAGAAAATAAGTTATATTAATTTTAATTTTATATTCATTAAAGTACACACACACACACACACACACATATATATATATATATATATATATATATATATATATATATATGTAAATTTAATAAATTACAATGTAATAGAGACTTAGTTAAGTTTAATATATCGGACTATTTTCAATTGAATCTAATTAATTCTTTATTTTTTAAAATTTTTTTCATTAACTGGTTAGGGATGCTTGATTCCACATCTTGTTTATTTGTTCTTTTTACATATTAAAAAAATGTAATGTTATGTAATTAATATATAAGATGATATTATGGTTATAGTACAAAACAATGAGGAGTGAAGACTCAATTACTATATGGTAAAATTGTTCTTAATAACATAATAAAAACGAGTCGTCGTTTGGTATTTATTGTAATATCATTTTTATATTAACTCAAAATCGTACTTTTCTTAATATGTTTTTATTTGTATAGTATTATGTATATAGTGCAATAAAAATGAAAATTATAATGAAAAGAAATAAATTTTATTTTATCTAATTATAATATCATAATCTTTTAAGAATAATGCCGTTAAGACTAGGTTTGTTGTAAGTTGTGCTGATGTGAGTGAGAAAATGTGATTGTTTCTCACTCTTATTCATACATTTTCAACCAATCCAATAATGTTTGTGTTGCACAAGACATTGTCATTGTCTTCTTTGTTAATTAATTGGACAAGAAATACAATGAAGCCAACCTAAAACTTTTTCACTTTTAATTAAACTAAGTGTTTACATTGAATTCCATGTTAGACCCAAATGAAGATATATAAATAAAAAGACATAAACATTAATATATTCAACAACTTGCCCATCCACTGCAATTAATGTTTTCTTAATCTATTCAAAACCATAAAGGTTGTTATCATATCATAATAATGAATTTTAGAAAAAATATTTTAAATCATATCACACAGTAGAGCTGGTGTATATAATATGTTCTCACAATATAAAAAGAATGTTATAAAATGTGTAAAGATGAAGAAAAAGATTGAATGGCGGCATAAACTTAACTTTTCTTTATAACTTTCAAGACATTCATATTTTAAATATTTTGTTTGCATAAAAGAATTCAGATACAGTGAATCTTAATTTTCTTTTCATTTGAATAAAGTATTTTAATTAAAATATAATATAAAAAATTATTTAAATATATTATTAATAATTTAAAAATATTAATATTAAACGTTATTTTATTTATTGTTATTATTTTGGTCAAAGTTCGTTAAAATGTTTTCCAAGTGCTATTTGTAAGATTTTTTTTTATTAACATTAACTTATATTATTTTCGGTTGATGTTGATTATAATTATTTAGATAGATCACTATTAAAGTTAATTTTATGAAATTGACTGTAGAGATTTTTTAGTGAATTTTTTAATTAAAATCGGTAAAAAAATAATTCTTCTAATAGATATTAGTAAAAATATCCTAATTAATATTGACAAAAGTTTAAAAAAGCTCCGGGTCTTCCTTATCTGTCATTTAATGTTATAGCAAGTAATTTAATACTACTGATAAATTCTTATATTTATTAAAACTAATAGTTTCTTATTATTTATTTCTCTTGTTTATTACTTTCCCATTTCAAACACTATTTCTTCTTTTCTTTCAATGGTACAAATGGGAAATAATAATAATAATAAATGTCATCTCAAATTTTTAAAATGACATAAATAAAAGACCAATTTTTTTTCTTTCATGTACAACTCAATTCAACATTTTACATGTTTGGTCAAATGTTTTCTTCTTTCAAGTAATATGACAGAGAAAGAATGCTTTTACAACATGACAAAGCTAAAGAATGGATGAGGAAAAAAAAAAGTAAAAATCATGGCGTATAAGTTATGCAATTATGCACCATTTTTGTGAACCCATGGTTTGATGACAGAGACAACGATGATTATAATAAAAATGAGAAGTATCAAGATTGCAACACACATCCATTTTCTGGAGTTCTTTTGAAGTTTCTTGGCTTTAACAAGGGCATTGTTACCTTGCTGCACGTGATCCACTGCACTTGAAACCTGATTCAATCAACAACAGAAACCAACTTTGATCACAAACATAACTTTTCACCAATCAAATTTCACAGTAATTAATAAGTGACAGGCTGATATAAACTGATCCTTATCTATAATCATGAGTTCATCCTAGTCATATAACCATCTATGGATAATAAAGATTGTTTTAAAATTTTATCAGTTCTAAAATATTCACCATACGAACATTTGAATTGTACAGCTAAAATTTGCTCCTTTCACACCCTCTTCTCAGACTTGATATTAAAATCTAAGCTTAACTTGCTTTAATTAACAAACAAGAGATGTCGTGAGAGAAAGAAAAAGTATGGAACGGCAATTATTATTGATCAGCAAAAACTGGTAAACAAAAGAGGGGGTGTCTGTTTACATACAAAACAAACTATTTGAAAATATTAATATGAAAGAAGATTTTTATTAAATTAGTTTCTTTGAAACATTACATTAGTCTCTATATATGGAGAACACTAACCCTACAGTAATAATTACAAAGAAATCTCTAGAATCTTCTAACAACTTTTAGTAGTATACTTAATATTCTACTAACAACTTTTAGTAGTATACTTAAATTCTACTAACAGCACTCCCCTCAAGCTAGTGAATGAATATCCATCATTCCTAGCTTGCATGCTTGATCATGAAACTGTTCAATAGGAATACTTTTGGTTAGCAGATATGCTAATGCAGCCCAGACATAAGAAGTAGTGATAAGGCCACTATCCAATTTCTATTTAATAAATTGTTGATCTATCTTTATGTGTTTGGTCCTATCATACTAAACTAGATTGTGAGCAATACTAATAACTGACTAATTATCAAATTTCCACCTAAGAACATGCAACATTCTAAGGTGGATTTCCAATATGTGACACACCTTGCATAATCTGCATTAGTATATACTTTTATTTTAAATTTTTCATTCCTCTTGAATAATAATCTCCTTTATAGACTTATCTTCAAATATTGAAGGCTTCTGTTCATAGCTTGGAAAAGTCTCTCCCTCGGATTATGCATGAACCAACTAGCTACACTCATAGCATAGGCCATGTCAAGTTTGGTGTGAGCTAAGTAAAGGAACTTACCAACAAGTCTTTGATATTAACCTTTAGTCATAGTAGAACTGGCTTCATCACTTCCAATTATATGGTTTTGTTTAATAAGAACTCTAGTGTCTTGCCATCAATCTTACTTATCTCTTTCAAAAGATCAAGAACGTACTTTCTTTGAGAGTTAAAGATGTCTTTCTTTGAGTAAGCTACTTATATCCTAGGGAAATACTCTAATCATCCTAGATCCTTCGTTTCAAATTGATCAACAAGTTTTTCTTTCAAGATTTGTTTGTCATGTTCATCGTCTCCTACAACAATCATAGCATCAACATAGACCAAGAGTAGAGTTAGTTTACCTTCTAGGTAATGCTTGATGAACAAGGTATGGTCACCTCACCTTAACTCTGTCAATAACCTCACAGAGATCATAACTTGAGTGAGTCTACCAAACTAAGCACTGGATGATTGTTTGAGTCCATACAAGGCTTTCTTTAACTTTCACACTTTATTCCCTTTTTCATTAGACCTAAAACCTAGAGGAATTTCCATGAAGACTTCTTTCTCTAAATATCGATGCAGAAAAACATTTTTCACATCAAGTTATTGCAATTTCGAACCAAAATAAGTTGTCAATGAGAGAATGATTTTAGAAGCATTCATCTTTGCCGCCGAATCAAATGTCTCCTCATAATCAACACCATAAGTGTGAGTATATCTTTTAAAAACTAACCTTGTTTTGTAACGTTCTAATGTGCCATTGAATTTATACTTTACATTATAAACTCATATGCATCCTACGACCCTTTTAGTAGCCTATCAACAATTTTCCATGTCTAGTTCTTTTCTATGGCACTCATCTCTTCATTCATGGCTATAACCAAATTTTCATTTTTCAATGCTTATTGAACTGATGTAGGGACTCTAATTGCATCAATGGCAAAGACGAAACTTTGGTGTTGCATGGAAAGGTTTATAGTGGTTACAACATGAGAAATAAGATACTTGGTACAAGATCGAGTTCCTTTTCTCAAAGCAATGGGCAAGTCATCAAGGCCAGATTAACAATTATTATTCAAGGAATTTTCCAAAGATTCATGGGGTGTTAGAAGGGGCACTTACCCTTGGCTCAAACGATTGGAATTGTTCTTGGATCAGGTGAGGTTATTTTTGTGTACTCTAATATTGTATATGGAAAAAACTCTCAAGACGACTAATTTATGGAGATGACCATGACTTGAGAACAAAGATACCCTTATTAGGAGCAACTTCAAAGACATCCAGTTGAGATATGCTAGGAGAAGCATCAGAAGTACCAAAAGTAATATCAGTATGAGACAGTTCGTGTATGAAAGGGACAAAAACTGACTAAAGAGATTCAAAAGATTCAACTTCTTAAGAACTCTCTCCCGAAACCTAAGCATACATGTAAAAAGATTTAGTTTCATCAAAAGTATCATTTATAGAGGTAAAAACGATATCTTTTGGACAACAATATCTTTTTAATTATCAAAACCAATTAATACAACTCTAGGATCTAACTTTCCACAAAACTGACTACAAATATGGATAAACATAACACATCCAAACACCCAACTATGAAGAATAGAGAGAAAGAGAATAGATGGAAGGAAAGAAGATATGCACTCAGATCATCTAAAACCCAATAAATAATTAGTTAATAAGATAGGCAGTAGGGAGGACAACCTAACCCTAACACGATTAAGAGAAATACATGTAGAGAATAAATGCCCGTGTCACCTTAAAAATGCCTATTTCTTCTTTCAACAACGTCATTTTGTTGTGGTGTTATACACATGTGAATTCATGAATAACACCATTCTTGAAAAGGAATTTAAGCATGTCATGATTTATCATATGGAAGAATCTGACAAATACGATAAACACTTCAAAATTTTCTTTTATGAGAAAAACCCATGTAGTAAATGTACAATCATCAATAAAAGCAACAAACCATTTAGTACCAAATATGCTAGAGTTTGACACAGGTCCCCAAATGAGCACTTTTTGTATTATTAGGAGGATATGTTGCACAATGGTGCTTAACAAGTTGACATACATCACATTTAAATGGCTCAGGCTCATTGGATTCACAATTCTCAAGTTAGGTACAAACCTCCCTTGTACATCCACTCAAGGAACCCAACAATTGACGCCATTAGTGAAAAGTGTTATACGAGTAGATGACTTGTGTGTAGAACACCTTTCAAGGTGAAGGAAGAGTTTGCAATGTGTGGAGAACATTGTAGTTAAAATCGATATTTCCAATTCAAAACCCACATATGATCATGGCAGAAAAAAATCGTGGGGATTGTCAAACAAAAATCGTAAAATCGAGTGCATCACGGCTTTTTCTAAATTGTCCGCTACACAACCTGTTCACCTTCTAGGGTGAATAGACTCAGTTCAAATAAAATCTAAACCTAATTAAAAATTAATGCAATTAAAATTCATCTTTTTTTTTTTTTATTTTTCAGTTACAACACCTATTCACTTTCTTGATGAATGGGGTTTCAATTAAAATAAAATTCAAACCCAATTAAAAAAAAATTGTGTTTTCTAGTGCACCCTTCACCTTGTTGGATGAATGGGTTTCAATTAAAATAAAACTCAATTAAGGTACTTGTAACTAACAAGCATCTCTTCTTTTCACAGAACTTTGATTACGTTACATGCATACTCATCTCTTCACCCATATCTAATTAAATGTAAAATTAAGAACATCAAATCAATTTTTCTACTATTGGTTATGTATGTATCTGTGTATATCATGTTTTCGTAGAAAGTAAAATCTACGTGTTATGATCCCATGAATTACGATTTTATGAACCCTTCACGATCTTGACCATAATCTCAATTTTAACTTCCTTGGTGGAAACTCACACTTGAGGGGAAGATTATGACAAATTCAAGCGAGGAGTCAAAATAAATAACGTGAGCGATATATAAGAAGAAAGATCCACAGAGCCACTGCCATAGGGTCTTGGATTGAAGTTAGCATCGAGATCTTTTATATATGGGATGGCTAATGGCTTTGATACCAACATGAAAAAATTAATATGAAAGAACATTTTTATTCAATTGATTTTTTTGAAACAGGACATCAGCCTCTATACATAGAGAACTTTAACCCTATAACAATAATTATATAGAAATCTCAAGAATCTTTTAACAACTTCTAACAGCTTCTAGTAGTATACTTAATCCATAATATCCTACTAACAATAAAACTGATAAATTAACAATAGCTAAGACTTGACACGCTATATCTATGGTCTGATATGAAAAGAGAACAAAATACCTGTGTTTCAATGTTGTCAAGCATTTCTCCTTGTGCATCCACTAACACCGCAATATCCAGAAATATCTGCCAAGACAAAGAAATTAAAGTGCAAACTAGATATCTATCTCTACGTCCAAATATTTTGTAGGCATATAGGTGTGTGCATTATAATCATAATTCTAAACACACTTTTAATAATAAATTACCCTATTTTCTAATGGCATCTAATAATCTTGCAAAAGCAACTTTTAGCTTCCCACAGATGGAGTGCAGTGATGTATTTAATGGGTTTCATCACATGTACGAATCACTTTAGCAACACGTATGTGAATTTATCAAGAAATGAAATAAAATAAAGACCAAAAATGTGCGTACAGAAAAACTGTAACCGGAAATTCATTCAGAAATGAAATGATACCATCAGTTTTTACAGCGCAATATAACTAAATCTATCATCATGTTGTATAAATATGTTACAGTTCAAAATAATCTCAACCCACTACCTCTCCTTTTGTTTTAGTAATACAATAATGGTTCTGCAGCATAGGTCATTACTATGCAATTTGTACTTATCAGGGCTGCCCCCGTACTTATTTTATGCATTATTCCTGCTGTATGTCATCATCTAATCAGGATATCAAATGTCCTAATCACATTCAGATTAATTTAACAAACTGATTAAATACCTGTTGTAGATCAAGAAGCTTTTTCTCAACATCTCTGACTGCTTCATGTCGCTCTTGTATTTCAGCCAAGGTGTCCATTATCTGCAAAGATAACTCATGTATGAGGACTGTAAGGTGACAGGGTAGATTTCCTGATATCATGTAATTTGCCTATATCCCAGGGAAGATCAATGTTCCTCACCCCTTCCCAGCCCAAAAAACACAAATTATGGGGGAGGTATTAGAAATGTAGGAATGGTGGGTTTAGATGAGTGGAGGATATTCATGTTGATATTTGGATAATATAAGAAGTTAAATAGGCATTTGGGGAGGATTTGAAGGAGAAAGTTGGAAGGATATATGAACCTGGCCTCGTCCTTGTTCCTGAATTGCCTTCTGGAAAATTTGTTCACTATCTCCAGTTTCTATTAATCTGTCGATTGTCTGTACATCGTTAAATGATTAGAAGAAAAACTTCTAATAGACATGTCCATCTATTCATAAAAATTCAGAAAAGAAAAATACCTCCTCATCGGCTCTTGTGCCTGTAACTGAAATCATGAAAACCAAAGAATAAGAAAAAATTAACTCCATTTCAATGAAACTAATGGTACATAATTGCATAAAATTGAATGCAACCACTAATGAGTAAACAACTCAAACCTGTAAAAACTCTTCTCTCAACAACCTCACGATACTCTTGATGGATGACCTCTCTTAGGGTCTGCAAAGATTTTTCAAAAATGGATTCAGATGAATTCAAAGGACAGGAGAATAAAAACATCACAAAAAATGAGACAAACCCACCTGAAATTCTGCCATTTTATCCTTCAGTTTCTTTTTTAAAGAACTGTAAAATAATATAATACAAAGTACAGATGAGATGGGTTGGATAAAACACTAAAAAAATGTAATGATTCAGAAACCTAACAGTATAATCCTAGTCGGAAAAATACTCAGGTTTACACATTATGATTCAGCATAGGTTGCATATTCATAGAAGTTGAAAGCCGTGAAATATATGGCAAAATTTCACGTAGTCTCTAGTTAAATTTAAGATAGACCATGAGCCCAGAACAACAAATTAACAAAACTTTCACATATATTCAAGGATTATGTATTACAACTTCCTGAACAAAAGTAACCTATTACAAACTTGGTTCATAATATAAAGATGTTACATTGACTTTCTGCATTTAGATTGAGGTGATGATAGTGTTTTCTTGTACTTTTGATTTATCCTCTTTAAGCATTACTTAGTTTCCAGGTTTATATTATCATATTAAGAAACATACACTCATTATTTGATTGAATAGCACCCAAGTTGAAAAACAAAAGAGTATTTTAAACTTCGAAAGGACTAGAAATTGTTGGAGGAGGAATATTGACGTCCTAGAGTCTCTTATAGACTTGTATTTATCAAGAAAAACTTTCAGTATCTAAATGGTCATATATTTGTGCTGCAAGAGAATTTGTGAAAAGAATAGTTGAAAAGTTATGAAAGCAGGGTGAGAACTATATACTAAACTACAAATAAACTGAGAAACTCCATTTCTATAGTTGGTCTTAAGTTATGAGACAACAATAATAAAATAAAAAGCCAGATCATTACTGACATGGTTGTTGCTGTTCTTGAGCGGTCAACACCTGATCCTTTTCCACACCCAGGCTTCTGCCTGTTCGTCAAATTCTACAACACAGAATGAATGAGTAGATTTACACCAAGAATCATTGGATTGAATAAAACAGATAAAAAGGAATTCAGTAGAGACACCTCTTTGTCCAATTCTTCAATTCTGGACTTTATGTAATATGCAGTTTTCTTAACTTCATCAACATCTTTCTCCATTTTCTCCTTTATAGCTGCAGATAATCGTTGGATTAAGCCACATTAATTAGTTTAACACCCATGAACTTAATTAGATCCGCAGAACAACAAAGTTCAAATCTGTCCTTTTATCACATCAGCAATTTAACATCTAGAAACAGTCCCACTTCAGCAAATTCTTCATATCAATATCGTAATTTCGAACAATAACTTGCAAACTATTTCTCAATTTACATGTATATTTAATTTATATTTTACAATACTAAATTTCAGTAACACCTACAAGAAATATTCCCCAAAAGGTTCAATGAGTCACAAAAGTATAAGTAATTTCCACATTTGAGTGTGTCTTACTGTAATATTTTTTAAGGATATATATTAAAGGAGGGATGCATGACACGATCATTTTTCTTTAATTATTTTATGTTAATTAAAATAAAATCAAAAGGGCCATGGGACATGCATACGATTGTTTAAAATAACAGTATAACAAATTATACTAACCCTTCATGGAAGAAGCCTTAGTCACAACTTTGGCTTCCTCACGGGCATCCTGCATACAAGGTTTGAATAAAAATGGTGAGTAAAATTTCAAGTAATTTTTGTCATAGTATAAACCACCAACAAGTAAGCACAATGACTTTTAGTAAGTTGACCAAACATGTAACATTTATTTAACTAAGGTTCAGAAGCAAAAGTGGCTTTTTGTTTAACCCCTTTTCTTTTTTCTCAATTCACTTGTTATGGATGCTGACTACAATTGAACACAACTATCTTAGAAAAAATCATTACACAAGCTACAAAATGATAGGCAACATTAGTCATTCTAGTTTTACATACTTTTTATCCTTAAATAGTTTTCCTGACCATGTCATCCCATCCTTCCTCTTGTCCTTTAGTCTAAACTTGCAAATTTACGTAAGTTTTTCTCCCAACCAATTGACTCGAAATTCTTTATGGAGCGCACAGTAGAAGAAATGATTTAAAGTTGCTTATATTCATACCATCAATGAAATGTACTTTGGGTTCAAAACTAGTGCACAAAAACAAGATGGTATAATAAGGATTTCCCTTTAAGAATATGATTACATCAAGGGTCAACTGTGAGCTCTTTTTCTCCATACCAAATTTTGGACATAATTACAGAATATATATCAAGGAACTATTGTTTAAATTCATGCTTTTTGTAGATGTGATGTGATCCTAATTTGGAGAATCCAGAGACGAAATAAACGCTGGAGTCATGCAGGAGAGATTTGAAATCACGTGGAAGTAGATATAAGGTAGAGTATGAGGATTGTTAGCTCATAAAGAAGCACGGAGGCACATTATCTAGACTTTTTCACTTTGCCAGAGTTCTTACATGAAAAAAATTGGTTAGACTATATTAGAGCTTATAAGTGCTTATGAGATAGATGAAATAGGGGGTTTCCAACAAGGGTAAATAATAGAGTTCAACTTTCTGATCAGCTAGCCTTTATGAATTACACTACAGTACACCAGGAAGTGAGAGTTCAGGTAACAAAGTAAGGTATACATAGATGGTTCTGTTGTTAGATTAGCAACAGGAAAATAACCTTGACTTTGGCAGGCCATCCACACAAAAACATATCATGCCTCTATTGCCCACTTCTTTATTTATAATTATCATACTTCAGTGAAACTTAATAAATTCATCATACTGTCATCCAATTGCATACTACTTTCACATGATCAAAACTAGTTGTTCAAGTGTTTCAAAAGCCAACAATTACTAGCCATGTTTGTAAAGACAGGTTACCTGAAGCTTCCTCAAAAGCTTATCCAGCTTAGCATAATGCTTATCCAGCTCTTGGACCTATAAAAAAAGACTAATCAATCAACGAGATGAGCAACATGATTGAGCAAGAATGCTTAGGCCCCATAAGCTAAGGAACAGAGACAAATAATGAAAGATGAGCTGAATAATGTTTTCACACACACACACACATATATATATAAACACCTTTCTGAAGAAACTTTCCAAGCCCAGTTCTCCTGAATTCCTCGCATATTCTCCTAACTCAATGTCACCACCTCTGTGACGTGGGATTTCAAATGATTCCTGAGAAAACAAATACATCATCAAATTACTATGTATGGTTCAACCCTAAGACTGAAGTTGATATCAGCACATCCTCGATAAACTAGCCATTAAAGTTATTGCTATATTAACAATTTGCGCATAGATAAAATAACACAATTTTCTACATACCAAGAAAGCAGTATTGATCTTAGATGCATTTAAAATTCAAAGCATAACAAACAGAACAAATACTCTCAAATTTGAATACGGTCTCCCTACAAGACGTTATGACTATTAAGTACTATACTAATGTTAAGACCTATGTAGTGACAGGTAATTCTAAGACCTAACAAGAGATGGATTCATGAATTGACCCTTCCTTAGTACACACTGCACTGCTGTTCGTTTTAGTCCCGTGAAAAGACTGTAACAGTCAACGGATGGACTGAATTCACAGCCTAATTAATTGTGCAAATCTAACTAACTTCATTCGATAGATATTATAAATACAGAATTGCGTATACAGCTTCCACAAACATCTTGTCAACATTTTTAAATATAAAAATGACTTTCCTAAGCATTTGCAGCCCTTTGGCATGAAACATTACTGTTACGGCTGTCTACTTGAAAATTGAATGATGAAGGAATCAGCAAGTTTGCAACAACAGATTTTAAACATTTCCACAACTTTATCCATGCATAGAATAATGTTATTGTTGTATTGAGAAAATTGTTATGTAACGAAAAGAAAACAACTTCTATGTAGGCAAAGCCAATGAAGCTTTTGTGAGCATTGAGCACGTAACCCAGAAAGTTTAAAGATACCAAACCGAGTCCAACATGCTAATAATCACATTATCCCTAATGAACAACATGTAACTAATGCTAACCAGATGCAAGAAAAGAATGTTAGATTTCACATAATTTATTTTGTGGATTGGCAATATTTAATTAATTATTACCATATAATTGGATAATCAAATCATATTCGTTGTGAAAAATGCAGCTTTTGCGGGCAGCATATCAACTATTTAAGCTGTATGCAAATGGTTGCATGCACTTCAACTTATAGCTAAAAGAAGTGAAGTCTAGTTTCAACTCGTTGTATATTAGAATGAAAAAGTAAGAGAACATTCTATGGGCATCTTGGTGTCTATAAGATGTTTACTTTTATATAAGCTGTAAGGAATAATTTCAATATAAAAAAAAAAAAATTATGGGGATTGGGAGAGAAGTGAAGTATAGTTTCAAATCATTAAGTATTAGAATGAAAAAAATCAGATAAGCCTATTTCCTTCACATCAGTAGAAGTGCTGATTTTACAGGTATAAAATTCTGGGGATTGAGAAAGCATGAAATGTTTCACCAAAAGTGCTGATTTTACAAGTATAACATTTTTAATCTGCTAGCAACTCAATTATAAGCCTAGACCCTTCACATCACTTCCTAAAGGAATAGCTTTTGAGGTACTGTTTTATCATAAAGAACCTCCACTTCAATCTGATTTGTTAATGAGAATCTGTCAATGGCAAGAAGAGGCTACTGAAATATCATAATATACATTGCTAATTAATTTTTTTATTTTAATCAATTTCAAGATAGTTGACCATTGAAAATTTAAACCAATTGCATGTTTAACGCTAGATTAATTTAATTGTCAGCATCCATGGCAACCACTTTCGTTATTATTTCCCTTTTAAATCAGAACAAATGGCAACGCAGATAACTAGAGATCACGAAAGCGTAAATGCTAGAACATCATAGGCAAAGAGCTATTAAATTAAATTTCCTTCATGAAACTCACCAAAATTGCATTTCAACATAACTCAAATGATGATGAAGAAAACGAAATCCCATTTTTAAAATGATTCAGAACCCACATTCCCCAAACCCAATAATTTTCTTTCTTTCTTTTCGGCAAACAAAAAAAGAACAGAGGATATAAGTTTAAAAAAAAAAAGTTGAAATCTTGAGTTTGCACATTGTGCACAAAGATAGATCTAACAAAAACCCACATGAAGGAAATCCGAAATGCGTGAAAACAAATGAGAAAGAACAAAGAACAAGTTGAATCAACAATGAAGAAATGAAAAAAAAAAAAATGAGATAGAAAGAGATGGTAGAAAAATGCAAGGTTACCGTTAGAAGGTCGTTCATTGTGGAAGAAAAACGAGAAATTCAAAGGGAAGAGGGAATGTGTTCGGAAAAAGGTGTTAAGATTTTAAGAGTTGGTGAGGACCTGGTTAAACAAACCAGGCCAGAATTTCATTCCTCACATAGAAAGAAAGAAGAAGAAAGAAGAAAAAGTGTTTTTGAAACATTTTATTTATATATCTTTATTTTATGTTATTTTTATTTCTTTCTTTCTTTCTTTGTGTTTTATGTCAGAATGTAAGTTTGGAAATGCAACTACCGACCCAGACAGGTAGGAAACAGCTATTTTGAAGGGTTTAGGAAGAAATTAATTATTAAAAATAAAACACTAATTATTAGTTAATTTGGGATTTTTTTTTTTTTGTTTGTTTTGAATTGTAGTGGATGTGGTTTCTTGTATAAAATAGAAGAGGGATTTTGAATTTTATATACAATTAGTGCAAGTAATTTATTTTTGTATGCAGTTATTAAAATATTTTTGTAGTTCAAAAATTGATAATGTTATTATTATAGTTGTAATTTTTAGATTGTGTGTATTAGATTTAATGATGAAATGTATGTTTAGATTTTATAAAAGGACAGTTCGATTTTAATTTTTGAAAAGCAAATTGACTCTTTTGTTTCTTATCAGCAAAAGTGTGAAATGGCATGAAAAGTTATTATATTAATTCGATTTATTGAATAACTAAGAGTTATATTAGTTACAATATCAATATAAATACATAAAAGAAGTGTAACAAAATTTAATTACATTAATAATGCATTGGTTTAGTAATTTTAATTATGGTTAGGATCTATGACTTCTTTTTCTTTCTATTTTCTATGTCTTGCTTTAGTATCTGAAATTTGACTTCTGGCTGTCTTTTTCAGAATGTGTGGGGGCAAATTAATCACTTAATCTTGAAGCAATAAACTTCCTTAATAGAAGTAATTAGATGGTGAAAAGGGGAATATTAAATGTTTTCTTTGTTTGGTTGATGCTGAATTATTCACCCAATTCTTAATTTCATCATGAATTTTTTCAGTTTGTTTCAAACTTAATGAAAGATAATGTTTTATTGAATTAATTAGAATAAGAAATGAAAGATAAAGAATAAATGTTAATTCGACATAATGCATATTCAAAGTAAAATTCTTGGTCTAATATTTAGAAAAATTAGGCTCCATTTCTATAAATGAAAATTTTAAACAACATTAATTTATTTACAATTTTGAGTTAAAAATGATGTTATTTTCTCTTATGTAGATTTTACTGGTATGATATTACGATTATATCTTTCTAATATTTTTTTCTAAAAAACTCACTTCAGTACATAGTGATATTAATTGAAATACAATCTTTTATAATTGATTTTTGAATTATTAATTTGTACTAACCTTTTTTGTAATATTCTTTTTATTGGATTCAATTTCAAGCTGTAGTGAATTGGAAATTCAACTGATCATTGATAAGAAAAAATGATAGCAGGCATAAAAAGGTGCCTTCGAGCTACAGAAAGGAGTAAATTTTTTTCATTTTCAAATAAGAATCTACGGTGCCATCTTAAAACAGCAACAAAAGGAAGATACAGATTTCACTGAAGAAAACTAGAATAAGAACTTAAATTTGAGATGCAGATTCAAAAATGTTTTATATTGTCCCGTTTGATTACAGGTAAAGGAAGGTAGAATGTGAAGTTTGGTTAAAATGGTCTTGCAGCCTCTTCAATCATCTTCTTTACTCTGGTCAACTTCTCAATTTCCCTGAGAGCCTGGAATTAGTTAAGAACAATAGCCAATAAGAACAATGCTACACAACCAGAAAAAAAAAATTGTCAAATTTGTTGCCAAGATTCAGTAATAACAGTGGACAAGTCAAAATGGTTAGGCTCATTCACCACTCCATCAAAGTATAACAATGCTTTATCATTGTAACAAAAATTAGGCTCATTTAGTAGTTCCTAAAAGGAAACAGTTAGCATGACATGGTTTTAATTGTTTGCATAAAAAATATAACCTCCAAAGTCAAGTCTTCTATTGTAACTTCATCTAAGTTGTCACAACCCAACCGGGATGCTACTTCTGTGAAAAGGAAAGAAGATGTTAGGACTTCAGACAAGCATTGCAAACCACCCCCACCTCCCTTTCTTCACAAAAACTGTAAGCAAAACAGCAAGGGAAGGTTGTGTACTTTGAACTGAAACAATAGCATCAGCTGTAGCATATCCAGCTCTGTATTTATCATATAGAGCAAATTGTTCATCCTTTACCTAACATTAGTTTTCAGAGGCATTGATAATCAGGGATTTAGATAGGAAAAAAAATTTGTAAACTAGTGCAACAACACTTTTCACAGCAGGGAATAAACCTCTGGGTATGATCCTGGAATAAACAGGTCTTCTTTTACATCCCTAGCCACAAGATCTAGAGGCACATCTATCCACAGCGAAATTCCATGTCTCAAAAGTGCCCTATTTTCAATTCAAGAGCATGTCAAGATAATAATAATTGTAATAATGATGATGATGATGATGATGATGATGATGATAACTAAAGAAGTGAACATGGAGTTTGGCAGATCACTAGTTATCCTTTGGTGGGTTTTTTCATGCATTCATGCAATCAATAATAAAAATTGTTGGATGGAGATCAAGTGGATCAAATCTCAAATGCAAGATATCAGTATGATTTACCAAGGTAAGATGAGTTGTTTGATCTTCACCCAACAATTCTTATTCGCTCATTGCATGTGTGTGAAGAAATGGACTACAGTGACTATGGGTTGTGAGCACAAAAAGGTAACAGTTATAAATCCATACAGATTAGTTGGACTTGTGACAGCTCCATTGCCTGCACAAACCACTAGTCGGCCCATGGAAGATAATTGCTTCAGTACTTCAGTCTGCATTTGATATTCCAACTCAACAGTTAAGTGATGGAAATGAGCATCTGTATCCAGAAAACTCAGCTAAAAACGAAAGATGTCAACCTTGTTGGTATACTAAGGTCACACATACAGCCGAAGTTTAACATGTCTGTTCGTTCTTACAAATGTATCAAATTTTTGTTTTAGTAACAGTATATATATTTTGTTGATTTTGATCTTCATAAATCGTATTTTTTTCTTCTTTTGGTACGTCACATCTCAAATCATTCAAAGTAATCGCTCGTACTGCATTCTTTGTCATCCTTAAAAGATAAAGACCATTTTGAATCTTTGATAACCAAAAACCAATGAATTTTGTTTTAGGATTAAAATCAAAATTCACTAGTGTAAAAACAGCAAACAATCACCTCAGACTCATAGAAGCCTTTCGTGTCACTCTCTCTAAAGGATTTCGCAGCCAGAGCACCACCTACAGCTTCTTCAACCAAACTATCACTGGACAGAATACATAATCATCAACTATAGCTAATAACTGGAAACTCCCTTTTTATAATCCGAGAATAACAAACAAATACGTACCTGTCAAAATAATAATACCGTAATGCATCAGCCAGCAGCTTTCCCAAACCGGCTTTGAGAGAACTTTGCATTCCTTTGCCAAAAATAGAATGGTGAAGTTAAGTTAGACATAAAACTACTTACTAAATGTCGTCGTAACTCTTATAAAAGAGGAAATAAATTCTAAATAATATCACATAAAGGAATTCTTAAATCTTTCAATCCCAAGTTCTTCATACTTTGTCTTACTTTATCATTTTAAATGGGTTAAATATGTTTTTAATCCTTAAATTTTGACACAATTAAAATCCATCTCTGTTACAAACTTTAATACATTTTAGTCTTTAAACTTTAAAAATAAATAGATATAGTCTTTCTAACCCAATTGCATTAATTTTTTTGGACGTGTCAAACACATTTTAAGATGACATTTTAGTTGGTTACACCACTTTGACATGTTTCAACTCAAATGTAATCCTAAAACACCTTTTAACAAGCCCAAAGGAATTAACTTTAATAAATTAAAAGGACTATATCCATTTATTTTTAAAATTGTGGAACAAAAATGTATCAAAATTTAAGAGAAATACAAATTTCAATTTCACATGTAAGTTCAAAGACTAAAAACATACTGAATTCATTTTAAATTAAAAGACGAGTTACTGTAATGTAAAGAGAAAACTTAGATACAATCTTTTAGGTATTGCTTCAATTGTTCTTCAATCATAACTAAAGTTTTATTTCAGTAAATAATTAAATATTTTAATACAAAACTTTATCACGAAGATTACCAAGATATAACTCCAATTCTGTATGGAGAACAATACAAACACTAAAGTCACTGTATCTGTATCCAAGTTTTCTCCTTGAAGTTATATCTTGCTAAGATAGTCATTCCAAAAAGTGTATATCAGCAACTTCAGAAGGATTTGCTACTATACATCTACTCTTTTTTTAGAAAGTAAGATTACATAACTTGAAATAACCTCAAAAGAAAAAAAAAATAACTTAATTGAAAAGGTGGCTGGTATTCTTACCAACCAGAAATATGGAGGTTCCTTTGAGGTCAGAGGACACCTCTGCTGCCTTCTTCTGAACCAAAACTAAAGAAACAGTTAAAACAATCTTCTATTCTGTCTATGCAGATCACTTAGAGTATGTTTGGATACAAAACCAGAAAGATCTTTTAAAGTTTCTGTACCCAAAAGAAACAACTCTATATTTTCAGTACAAAAGCTCTCAAAAGCACTTTCAGTTCGTATCCAAACAACCCCATAGTCTTCATACCACAATCTCGATCAGTCTCACCTTCACCACAAGAGACGAGTCCGTGGCACCAACAGAAGCTGAATAGCAAGAATGACAACATAACATCAACACCTTTGCTTCTTCTTCTTATTTTTACACAACATTGGTTAATTGAGAACCAATTTAGATTAATGTCAAAATAAACACTCCCAAAAAAAAATCTATGAACTAAACTATAGATAAACTAATTTATACAAAATTCTCTCCACTAATTTCTTTAAAAATCACAGTTTTAAGTTAGTTTACATAAAAACTTCTCTTTTACAAAAACTTTATCCAAACACAACCCAACTCTTTACATAACTGCACCAATTGATTCAGAAACAGCGGGGGAAATACAATACGATTGTGATGCTTACACGGAACGGTGCCGTCTGATACTGAGCAATTGAGCCTGCGCAATCGAACGAGGTTCGGGTTTGTGTTCGGATTCTGGTTCGGATTGGGGAACTTGAGGAAGAAAATTGAGTGCTTAAATTGAAGGAAATCGAAAGAGCGATTGGGAAGTGCGAATCGAGCGTTCATGTGGCTCACGCTTAACTTCTCCATTTCAATTTCTGTTATCTTCTTCGCTCTTTCACACTCTTTCAACTATAAACTATAAACTATTTAATTTTGTTTGGTATTGAAAATAAAAAGAAAAAGTTGTAACTAGAAATAATAAAATTTGTACATGCTTTAATTTATATCGATTGAATTTGGTTTCTATACACTGTTTTATATTTTCTTTAAATGGTCCATTGATAAAAATTTATAATAAATATTATTCTTAATACAATTATTGAAAAGTTAGCAAATATCCGCATAAGATTATATAATTTAATAGTAAAGCAGTTTTTTACTGCCTAATTTCTTTCTTTAAGAAAAAGCTACATTTATTTGATTTATTGTTGAGGGAAACTAATCAAATGTAAGATATACTTTACTATTTTTGTGGAGACTTCTAGTTTTTTCCTTCCTGTAATTCAACCTAGAAAAAAAACAAATTATACGTTATTGACTATTTAATCATAAATTTTGTTGTTGTGGAAATTGTATCTACAAAAAGTTAGAACTTGAATGTGATATGTATTATATTTCTAAAAAATAAATTAAAGTGATTTTCGAATCTAGTAAAAGAATAACCATTTAAGTTTCATCCAACACAATTTATTTTCCAAATTTAAATTTAAAGACTTAGGATATATATCGCCAAACTAGACATTAATGTCTTAATGATGTTACAGGAAATGTAGCTCTAAATGGTAAATTAGAAATGCGAAAAAGAAGAAAAAGGATCAAAGATTAAAGAAATCTAAATGAAAAATAAAAGTGATATAAGGTAAATATGATAATATAAAAATAAGGAGAGTGAGAAATTAGTCAAATATATTAAAATATCACTTGTAATAATATCTTACTCAAGTCGCTGTGTAAAGAAAAAATAAAAGAAAATTATGAAACCATAAAATTATTTGAAATAGAGTTATTAAATCACAACCAATATAATATTATACATATAAGATATTGTTTAATTGTATGTTAACTTATTTTTTTTATTTAAATAGATTCGTCTTTATTATTAGTTTTTATTTAATTAATTTTCATAAAGTTTATAATTTATTATTTGGCTTATGATCATTGAATTTAACATAAATGTGGGAAGTGTTATAGAAAAGTTCACAAAATCATGAATAAAATTTGTCGATGCATGTAGATCACTATAAACTTATCTACAGTGTATTGTGCAAGTTCCTCAAAAGAAAGAAAAAAAAAATTAAGAAGATAACTTCAAGAATAAAGTTTTCTTTTGAGAGAAGAGAAAGCTTGGTTTGGTGTGTTTTTTGGAATAAATGCTCTTTTATAGAGCCAAACTTGGTCAAAAATCGTTGTCACAATAATGAATAATAAAAAGTTATTGTTGGCACTTATGAATTTTAATGAGAGAAAAAAAACTATGCACTTATGAACTTTAGTAAGAAAATAAATATTGTTGGTCAACATTTAAAAGCAATGTTTCTTTTGCAATTATTATTTTGACAAAAGAAAGATAAAAAACTTTTATCCTAAGTTTCATAGGTTGTAATGCATCAAAGCTGGTATAACTGATAACGGTCTAAAAACAGTTATTTTTATACTTGTAGAATTAACCACTGTCTGACGCCTGGGCGAGACCGTTCAGCATCCTGCGATACTGTTGCCAACCGCTAAGCGGTGAAACCAGTGATGAGCGCTGTACTTAAGGGCCTGAGCCAAAATTTTGTTATTTTTCTATATTATAAATAGACCCAGTGTGAATCAGAGAGGTATCTTTTGGCAGACAAAGATGTCAGAACACCTTCTACACTCCTTGGAGACGACTTTTGGATGCTAAGGCTCCAAATCACCAATTCTAGGGTTTATTCTTTCATTCTTTCCATTAAATTCATGTAGTTTCCCCATGTCAATGGTGAACTAAACTCTTTGTTGTTGGGGAACAATGTAATTCTTTTGAAACTCTCTTATATTGAAATTCTTATTTGATTCATATGCTTTCATTATCAATAGTTTGGGTTTTCTTTTCTATGCTATAAAGCTTGCATCGTTTAACTCACTCAGTGTCATGATCTTTGATTTTGTCGATACGGGGACGTAGGGGAAATCTAGAACTGAAGAGAATTCTCTTGATTATGAAATATTGCCTAGGGATTAGAATAGGACGGTCAATTGCTTTAAGATCTGTGATTAATGCATTAGTAATTACTAGGGAGATTAGGGATAATAAACTAGTAATTATGGTAATAGGCTCTTTTCATAGAGGGATCGGGTTTAGAGTAATCTAGAAAGTTGCATGAACATTGATAATAAAGTGGAATTTAATAAGAAAAATAGATATAAGAGAATGGATTAGGATGAAACCGTAAACCCCAACAACTACATTCATACGTATCTTTATTTTCCAATTGATCAAGTTTGCATTTGCATGTTTAGATTACGGTTTTGCATCACAACTACAAATTATTCTTCTTTCAAGTCTAATGTGATCAATTCACATAAACGTCTAGGCCACTGAGTCCCTTGGGAAACGATATCTAGACTTATTGTTCTATTATTACTTGATACGATCTGGTACACTTGCCAGGGTGATAACAATAACAAGCTATATGAACCAGTCTTAGATCAAGAAACTTAACACACAGTGTAGTTGGTATAACAAGCTATATGGATCAAAGACACTTGACGGGTGTTAGAGGTTTATCAATCACAATACACCTCCATAATCCTTGCTATTATCGTTGTGTTCGCTTATTAGGCCATGCGCGTGTCCGATTTTCATGAGTGCTTTAGAGATCATGCCAATATCTCTTGCAAGTGGCCCCACTCGACACTCATATAAGTGATTTCATCAAGTGTATGCTATAAATCATACAACACCCATAAGGGATATGAAAATAATTAAAAACTTTGTTTTAAGATAAAATTCTTTCACCACACAAAATTTTAATGAAAACGTTTAACCTCTCAATAATGCAGTCTCTAGTACTTTCACACACATCATAGGAATGAACATAATTGATTAAAAACAATTTAGTGTTATCAAAACTAACAAGTGACTTGTTTTTACCCATATGAACTTTATTCATAGGATCTCTAATCACAAAGGTTGGGTTACTATCACTTGTTTTCTTACAAGTGGCTTAAGTATCATTCCCTTCGATGTTTCTAACATCATTTGTCTTCTTAAGGGTTAAGTGACTTGTTCTGACTTCACATAATCAATGAAAATAGTTCCACTCTTCAGCATCAGGAACACTGATAGCTTCTATAAAGCTACTTGGAACATTATCAACTAGAAAGGTATAGAAATCATTACCAAATGATGTTTCCTTCCTCTATATTTTACTTTTTCTTAACTCCTCACACAATGTATCACTATAATTATTATCATCTACAAGTTGAGATGCCTCACTAACCTTTAAAGGAAAAACATGTAAAAAAATTCAACATTTTGTGTCTCCATTATAGTGTTACACTCAATCACATCACTTTCAAGAACCAGAAACCTATAGGTAACACTATGTTTTGAACAGCCTAAGAACATACAATCAGATGCACTAAAACTAATAGGCATAGAATCCATCATCTCCTTAAGAATTCTATTCTTTCTCTCAACTACTCCATTAAACTCAGGTGAATATGGTAGGGTCACTTCATGGATAATATCTTCTTTAACACAAAAATCATTAAACAATACATATTCACCACCTCTATCTAATCTAATCCTTTTAATTTTCTTGTTTAATTGATTTTCTACTTCTGCATTATAGGTTAGAAACACATAAAAGGCTTCATTTTTATGTTTGATTAAATACACTTTGGTGTATCTAGAATAATCATCTATAAAAGTTAATAATTTTTACCTCTAGACATGGTTTGTTTTAAATCAGCTAGATCAATATGAATTAACCATAACAGTTCAGTTTGACGTTCTACAAGATAATAGGTGTTAGAGATATTATATTTAGTTTATATTGTGTTTATGTTAATTAGGGAAATATAGTCCCTATATGTTTATTAGGGAAACATTGTTCTTATTTTATTTTATTTTATTCTTACATATTCATTTGTATTTGGGCTTAGCCCATATTTCTTCTATTATAAATAGAGAACCCTATGTGTGTATTTAACACAAGGGATTAATTCCAATATATAATTTTCAATATATTTAACATGGTATCAGAGCAGGTTTTCTGATCCTTTTCTACTTTGTCTTTGTTGCCGCCGGTGGCCGCAGCCACCGGCAGCCCCCCGTAAAAGTTTCTTTTTCAACCCGTGTCTTTATACTTCAATGGGCAATCTCTGGTTTCTGTCTCACATCTGTCCGGTGTTGCTGTCCGCCACTGCCTGTTGCCGCTCGCCACCAGCCGCCACCTGCAGCCTGTCCACCGTCTTCGGCCACCATCACTGGTCGTCCGCTGCCGCCAGCAACCGTCACCGGCAGTCCGCCGTCGCCAGCCACCGTCTTCGGCCACCGTCTCTGACAACTGTTTCTGGCCGTCGTCTCCGGCCACAGTCTCCGACCACCGTCTTTGGCACCGCCGCCGGCACCGTCTCCGGCCACCGTCTCCAGCCACCGTCTCCGGTCGTCATCTCTGGCCGTCGTCTCCGCCACTTGTGCCACCGATGCACCAACACCTAGTCCTACCTCTACTGCTTCCGCTATTTCTTCTCTATTCTGAAAGGTCTTCAAGGACAGTCAGTGGTTAACACCAAGAAATTTCAACACTAAAATTATGGGTTGAAACAATTTCACCAAACCTTTGTCAAATCTGTCAGATTTGGTTTTTTTGGATGCTTTGATGAATAAGAGCTCATTATGGTCTTCCACTTTCACGATCTGTCATCGGTGCGCCATCATTTTCGCCGTTCGTCGTGAGGGGGAGTATGTTTCCAACCAAGTTTTAGGCTTTCAGACTCCACTAGTCAATGATGGCAGTCCTTGCAGTTTTATCGCTTCTAGCCACTACAGGCCCCTATCATGATGGCAGTCCCTGTATATAAGCCCCATCAGTTAGTGATGGCAGTCCCTGTAGTTTTGATGCATGCCCCATCCTTACTTGATGGCAATCTAGTCCCTGGAGTTTGTCATTGTTATCCTTTGTCAAAGTCATCCCACTTGAAGTTTCATGGTGCTATTTGAAATTTCGCAGTTGTCCACTACTGTCCATAAATTGTTGTTAGTTGTTCGTCGACAAGGGATTGCGCATCTGTTTGCTGCACATTCTTGCAGACAAATCATATATTTCAAATTGAGTTTATTTATTCCAAGCTTGGTCCATACAATTTGTATGCTCCAGCTTGAGGGGGGGTGTTAAAGATATTATATTTAGTTTATATTCTATTTATGTTAATTAGGGAAATATAGTCCCTATATGTTTATTAGGGAAACATTGTTCTTATTTTATTTTATTTTATTCTTACATATTCATTTGTATTTGGGCTTAGTCCATATTTCTTCTATTATAAATAGAGAACCCTATGTGTGTATTTAACACAAGGGATTAATTCCAATATATAATTTTCACTATATTTAACAATAGGTTTTCTTTGTCATTTTAGATTCTACACATATATCACATTTACTACTTTATTTGTTATGCATATTAATTAATCCTAGTCGTTGTAATTTCAAAACATATAAGGAATTCACTTGTCCTATTCTAACATGCCATATATATACGAGTCAACAACATAAGTAGAAAAACTTGATTCATTAGTAAATTCATAAACATTTAGTATTAAGAGTTCTTGATCACAATATCCCTTTCCCATGAAAGCGTTATTTTTTTCTCATAACAATCTTGTCATATTCGAATGACACTTTAATCCCTACTTTTCTCAGTGGTGTTATAGAGATTAAATTAACTCTGATAGAGGGCACATGGAACACATCACTCAAGGCAAGAGTCTTCCAGAATGTGAGTTTCAGAAGAACCTTTCCTTTTCCTAAGACAAGAGTTGTCCTAGAATCACCAAGGTACATGTTCTTCTCCATCTCTTACACTGGTGTAAGAGGTAAAAGCACTTCTATTTGCACAGATATGCTTGGTAGCCCAGAGTCTATCACCCATTTGCTCACATTGGTCATTAGATTTAATTGAGAAACGATGGCAGTAATGACATCATCTCCTTCAACTATATTCGCCCTAGGAGGATTATCATTTCTTACTTTACGCCTAGACTATGTTGCATGATGGTCCAAATTTTCACATACAAAGTAATTTCCTTTCTTCTTAAAGGTGGGGTTAGATCCATTGGGACTAGATTTTTGAAAATTATTTTTCCTATTATGATCAGGTTTGTGTTCGTACCTTTTTGGAACAAGTTTTTCTTGAGCAAAAGTGATTTCGTACATGCTTAAAAGGATAGACATGCATTCTTGCTAACACTGGTAGTTTTGTCCGGAGAAGACTTCGACTTTTGACACATCTGAAAGTGGTTTCACAAACTGTATAAGTTCCGGAAACAATGTTTTGACTCTCCAGAATCTGGTAGTTAATATGTATTGCACAAGTCGAGAGTAAAAGAATTAACCTAGGATATAAAGAGGATAAGAAAAAAAAAAGGAAGAAAATAACTTAAGGAATAAAGTTTCCTTTTGAGAGGAGAATAGAAAGCTTGATTTGGTGTGTGTTTTGGAATGCATGAAATGCTCCATTTATAAAGTAGAAACTTGGTCAAAAATTGTTGCCACAATAATGAATAATAAAAGCTTACAGTTGACATTTATGAACTTTAATGAGAGAAAAAAAAAACATATACACTTATGAATGTTAATGAGAAAATAAAAATTGTTGGTCATAAAACTTACGTTTCTTTTGTAATTATTATTATTATATAACAGGAAGTGTTAATATTAGTATTCTTCATCTTGTGAAACCATTTGTAAAAATTCTTGTTATATATTTTTTTAAGAGTATGCCTCAATTACCATTTATCATGTGTTTGTAGTTAAGAGTCACAATTAAATAATACTTAAGTATTGAAAAGGAATAATTAAGAGTGATTTTTGTGTATTTATGTTTGTAATCAAATTTTTGTTGGTAAAACCTTTTAAAATGTTTCTTAAAGGAAAATTCATCGTAATAATTCATCGTAATATGTTGTAGATGAATCAATATATTTTTTTATTTTTGCTTATTATCTTTAATATGATTTGTTGCTTGGAAGAAAAGAGTTTTGAACTCTATAAAACCTTTTATAAAGTCAACTTCTTACTTTGGTGATTTCTTCCACAATCTTGTTTCTTGAATTAAAAACTCTAGTCCTTAAAATTTTTGTAGTTACCAAAGCATAACTCCTTCTTCACTTTTAGAGTTAAATGTTTCAAATGTTCAAAAGGAAGCATTGACATCAAAATTATGAAAATTAGATATACTAGATTTTGTACCTCTTCACAACTCATAAGGAATCTTCTTAAGAATAATTCTAATGTAGATTGTGTTTTATAAATAATAAATTGTATTTATTATCTTTATCCAAAATAATTTTTAGGACTTGAATTATAATTCAACATAGTTTTGATAATTTCCTATAATGGCATATTTTTCACTCCACTACCCATATTTATTGTAGCCCTTGTTGAAAATTATAATGAATTCTATTTTCATCTAAAACTTGTTGAAAACACTTATTTATTAAATTCTCCTGTGATCACTTATAATGGTTGCAATAGTGGTTTTAATAGATAAGCCCACTTCTCATTTCAAACCTTTTCACAAAACCTATAAAAGTCATAGAGACTTCATCCTTATGGGTATGGAACCTAACCTTTGTCCATCTAGAGAAATTGTCTACTATGACAAGATCATATATCATTTTGCCAATAACAAAAGTTATTGTATGACCATTGACCAACCATTACCTAAAGTAGGAATAGGACACAATTTTTTATTGTTGGCTATATTGTGTGTTTTATTTGCCTTCAACCCCAATCATATAAGAAAATCATTGCTTATTTCTTTTAAGCAGCACATAGTGAAATGTGCACAACTGTAGTCAGTGGTTATTAAAATGTGAACACTTTGAACAACAAATATTAAAACATGGACACTCTATGCCACATTTTTTAAATTATAGGTATTTTAAGCCACGATTATTTTTAGTTACATTAATATGCTTCATTCATTGTTTACTTTAAATTGCCTAAAAGTATCTAAATTAAAAACTTGTATTTACCTTTTTCTTTTAGTTGGTGGTGGCTTGTAGACGTGTAGGCTTTGTGGTTGGTGTCCACAAGTGTGAAATGTTGACCGTGCATCATGTGGAGTGCTCGTTCATGATTATGTGTTGAAGGGTGGTTGGAGTTCACTTATATTGCTTGAACACAAGTGTAGATTTGATACCTTTGGTGTGAGTGGCTGGTTAGAGAGGTTTCTCGCTTGGCGAGGCATAAGTATGACTTCTTCTTTGGGATTTCATATTCCTTAGAGTTTTTACAAGATCAAGACCAGAAAAAAAAAATACTTTTCTCTAAATTTTCTTCAAATGTATGGGCACAAAAACATACATTTTCCCAAGTCCTTAATAATGCATGTGATATTCCTTTGTCCATATAACCTTATTCTTGTATAAAGGAAGATATGGTCTTTTTGTAAATTTTTTAAGAAGTTTATCTTACTAGTCAAGAGGAGTCCAAAAATCATTTGCATGGTATTTTTTTTAAAAAAAAATGGATAAATCGCTTACACATTTAGACTTTTGTAAAAAACTTGATGTGGCTTGGAAACATTTAGGTCAATGGAAATTTTTCTTGGCAAAGTGGTCTATGAATTTACTTTTTCTTCTTTAGAAGACTTGCAAATGGTTTTAGTGGTTGGAACTTTGAATTTATCTCCTAACATTCTTTGTGCTTTTTCTTGGACAAAAGATTTTGTCTTGATTTCCATAAAACTCACAAAAACTTAATGTTGGATTCACATTCATAGTCTTCTTTTAAAGTATTGGAAACCAAAAATGATTTTCTCAATAGCACGTTTCCCACTTGCCCAAAAAGGTTTTGAGGGAGCTTAAATGATAGGTTGATTCTCACTTAACTTGTCTTATTCATTATAATTGCCAAGCAATAAGAAATGCAACGAATTATATACATTGAAATATATGATTATTTAGTTTTTGAATGATATGAATAAATATTTTAGTGTTGTTAAATCTAAAATATTGTTGATGGATCTTTGTCTTCTTAAACAAAGTTTTTTTTCCATGATAAATCAACATGAAAGGAAAGTGTTTTTTTGAACCAATACTATTAAGAAGAACTTTGACAAAGGCAAAGACAATAGCAACTAGAGATTTGTCTTAGGTAATATTTCTTCTTATTATAGAAAGAATGGATACATGTTGAATGTTGATGTGTACTATAAGAAGTACAAGTATCTTCTCAACTTTGGTTTTAAGAATAAATTTAAAGGCTTTATCAAGCCACACTCTCAAATTAGTACCAACCTACTTATAAAATCCCTCCATCCTTATATAAAATCTGCATTTGATCTTGTCCTTTGAAATAGCATTCAAATTCTTAGATATTAGATTCACAAGCCATGTGTCATATATTGTTTGTTTCTAGACATTATTTGACACCTTTTAATAACTATGGTGTAATTTCACCTAATGGACCTAAATAATTAGCCAAGTTTATTTGGTAGTGTTCTCTCCTACCTTTACTTTGACAAGCCTATTATTTTTCCTATAATTTAATTTTAACCTTGTGTTTTGTGTTAACATATATATAGCATCACAGTTCTAATTGTCTTACAAATTTTTCATTTAAAAATAGTCAATTATAAGACATGAAATCTTTGAGAATGATTGGTTTAACTAAACACGTGGACAAATTATACTTGTTGAAGGAGTAGACTTAAGAGAAAATGACAAAATTTAGGTCATCAATGTTATAACAAAAATTATTATAAATTCAAACTTGGGAAACTTCAAGTTCATACCTATTTCATGAGATGTTACAAACTATGATTAAAAAAAAATCTTATATCAATTATTTTACTTACCATATTTAATAATTATGAATAAATCTTCTAAAATTTTAGAATTGTTTAATTTTTACTTCCTTGAATGATTATAGTAAATTTTTGCGGATAATTTTGATGAAATCCAAGTCTAAAGAAAACACCTGTGCCTTGTTCATATATGTTGAACACTATTTGAGAAAAGAATTAAAATAATAAAATCCAATAATAAGATAGATTTAAGTAATTTTTGTTAGAAGTTCGTATTCTCAATTTATATTTGGTTAAAACCATTTAGGCGTCCCTTTTTTCGTAAGATATTTTCAATTTGGTCCCCTTCTTTTAAATCATCCCAATTGAGTCCTTATAAGTGCTAATTTCAAACAAATTGGCCTCTGCCGTTAAAAATCGTTAACGGTGTTAAAATTGTGCAGAGGTGGGTAGATGACGTGATTAAAATTATCCTTTTGAGGTGTTAAAATTGTACAGAGGTGTTCAAATTTTTCCCATTCTCCTCTGCACAATTTTAACACCTCTGCACAATTTTAACACTTCAAAAGGAGAATTTTAATTTGTTTCAAATTAACACTTATAAGGACAAAATTGGAAAGGTTTAAAAGAAGGAGACCAAATTGGGAATACCTCATGAAAATAGGGACGCCTAAATGGTTTTAACCTTTATATTTTATTGGTGTTGATATGTGTCTTTAACTTGTACTGATTTCGATATATTAGAAAACTTAATATATTTTAAAATATAAAAATTAATATCGATAAATGTAAATCTAGATTTTATAATTGTTAGAGAGAATGACAATGTGTGTTCTTATCTTAAAAACTCAGAAATTGGATATTTGAGCAAACACTCTCTAGTAGAGTCAAATAAATTACTAACTAAACGTATAGTATAACTGTCCATTATTTTACTGCTATATATTTAATTGTCAACTTTAATGGTTCACAAATACATTAATTAATTAAAAAGTTAGTCACAAATAATTAATATATTAATTCACGTTAAATTGTTTATATATTAATTTATTTCGATTTTTTTAATAAAGTAATTTATAATTACAATAATTTGAGATGAAACTGGAACACTATGCAACCATGTGAAATAAATAATAAAAAAAAAAAAACACTATTTCATAAGTAAATTAAATGAAACGCCCGCACAGAAAAAACGAGCTAGTTCACACAAAAAGGAAGGTTCTTAATTAATATACATATTTAAAATTATTAATGAAACAAATTAAAATTTTCAGAATTTTTGAAATTGAAACTGTATTTATATTTTTATTCGAAATAGATTAGATAAATTAAGAGAGTTTATAGAAATTGTAGATTGAAAAAGAAACAGATACTTTTGTGACATTCTGATGAACTAAGAAACTAATCAGAAATTATTTTGTTACTAGTTTTTGTGAAACCTCAAAACTGAAGCCAGAATCCCAGTGGAAGACTTTGGCTTCCCAGTGCTTTGGACCTGTAACATAGTACCAAAATAAAAACTTTAAATTTTATTTATTTATTTATTATTACTTTTATTATTATTATTATTATGGAACACTTTTTTTTTATCAAATTGAATAGTTCAAATATCAACAAACAATTAAGAATTTGATTAAGGAGATGTGTAAATTAATGTAAATTATCTGATGTGTTGTTTTTTACTTATAAAAAAACAAGAAACATTTTTTTTTTAAATGTTACAATTGTTTTCAACCGTTTGGATCATTCTAAAGAAAATTAACTACTTTAATTACTTTCATTTATTATTTTCAAACTTGTTTTTGTCTTTGGCTAGCTGTGAATTGTTCAATGAAATTGGGAGCAAGTGCCCCACAATGAAAGAAAATAATGAAATTCATAAATAGTTTCAGAATTAATTTTATTTTGAAATTATTTTAATTGTTATTAACTACCCATTTAAAATGCCAACTAATAAAATATATCTTCTTACAATTTATAAGATAATTACTGTAAAAAATAATAAATATTTATCATAAAATAAGATACATCATTAAATGAAAAAAAAAAAGTATTTCCCATTCAAATCTTATAAATAAATAAAAATATAAGTAAAAGAAAAGTGATCAGAATGAAAATATTGACTTTTTCATTGTATTTCAGTTTATATTATGTAAAGCAAAAACTAAAAAAAAAAAAAAAGAAATCAAAACTTGCTCCCAATGGTTTAAAAAAAAATAAAACAAATGTTAATTACCTTCTTTTTGGGCTTTTGAACCTTTGGCACTTTAATCTCTCCAGGATGATTTTCTAGATATTCCATTAGTTGCTGCTCGTCCATGATCTCTATCAAATCAATCTATGAAATAATAAAAAAATTATTATAGAGAAAAACAACTATAAAAAATGTAGACACAGCTATTTTTGAGAATTTATATGGTGAAGAAAAAAAAAAGGCCTATTTTTATAATTTAGGGCAAATTTCTTTGAAGAATTTAGGGCAAAATTGTTATATGTACATACCCATGCCTTGAGCTCTTCAGCATCCTTTCTTAAGGCCTCTTCTTCCTCTTTCTGGTTCACTTTTTCTCCATCTTCTGCTTTCTTCTTGTTCTTTTTCTTTCTTCCTCCAACACTATTCATGCTCTTATTTTACTATCTGCAACCCTTAAACAAAATGGCTCAACCAAAGAATAAGTATAAAGTCAATAAACTTCATTATATATTTATTTTAAGGACCATCCTTGGCTTTATGCCAACTCTAGTTATTGACTATTATTACTCTCAAATAAAGGAGTCATTAATCACATAACACTGGCTAATTAATGTAATTCATTTCAATTTTGTCATTTTTTTATAATAATGAACCTTGAGTTTATTTTATATTTTTCCTCTTTTTCGTTTTTGGAATTTCTTATAAAGAAAATAGGATAAATAGTCACTTTATGTTTTTTTTCTTTCATATTTTAGCTTTAAAAAAATATTATTTTTAGTTCTTGTTTGTAAATGAACTTTGGTTTCAGTTTCACAAAATAAATTTCTCGTGTTTTATTTTTCAAAACTTAACTTTATTATTTTTCTCCTTATAATATATTATAGAATATATAAGTAACGGATCTCAATTATTTTTATCTACTTATTTGATATTATATTACATTAAAGGAGAAGGAGAAGTATTGCGTTTAAAAAAAATAGTTACTTTTAAAGATTTAGAAAATAGTGTTTTAGAAATGGTTTTGATTTAAAAATAGTGAAATTCTATTATTTTAATATTAAATAATTTTATTATAAATAATTTAGTTATAAATGAGTTTCATAATTTTAAAACACATTATCTCTCTAAAAACTATTTTGAGAGTTTTTATGACTTCTTTCTAGGAGTTCTTTTTATTTGTTTATTTGATTAAAGGACTAAAATCGTAGGAGTGGTCCTGACAGTCAACTCTTTAATTCAGACCGATAAATTTCTCTACGAGAGGAGTGGCATTGAGGTCCTTGAAAAAGGTAACTAAGCGCTCTACGGTGCAAGGAGACTAGTGCTCAGTGCTCCAAGAAGGGTGCCTAAGCGTTGGAGCGAGACCCTGACGCTGAGGGCCCCATAAAATTGCAGTCAGGCGCCAATGCGAGACTTTGGCACTGAGGGCCCTAGAAAAGGGCAACCAGGCGTCCTGCGACTTCATGTAACCTTCTTTTCTGGTGTTTTTTCCGTCCTTTCTATGTTCCAACAACTTGATACTTCAACTCCAATAACCTACAAAATCAAGGGAATTTAGTGATAAAATCTTCAAGTATAATCTCAACTCTCTTTATTCACAAAGTAAACTAAAAACAAGAGTTCAAGCAAGTTTCTAAGTCAAAAAGGGTTAATTTAGTATCAAAATTATATCACAGATAACAGTAAATTCAATCGTTATCAGGCCGCATGTAGAAACTTTTAGCACTTATCTCGGAGTAGTTGCTCATGAGAAGGTATCTATTTTGACTCCATCTTGGAATCATGTTACCGAGAAGGAGAGAAACATCATTTCGCAAGATATCTTGGTAAGAAATTATTTCATTTTTTTTACCTTACTTTGATTACTAAGGAGATGTACTAATTTGTCCATATATATGTACGCAATTTTTTATATCCCTAATGTGTGGATGTTGAAGTCGAAGGTTTTGTTTTCAGTTGCAATCAGATGACATCAATTTCAATCACAATTGACCCCAATTTATGTATATGGTGTAAGGAAAGGTGAAAGTCCTCATGTCAAGTACAACTATATTGATGAAGAAGCTTGGAAAAATTTTCTATAGACTCGAGAAAATGAGAAATGGAAGGTTAGTATCAAGACTTGTATATTATTTTTATTAATATTTAACACTAATTAAATTTCATTTCAATATTGATAGGATCTTCGGAAAAAAACGCAAGACATCCAAGTACATAACGAGACTCCTCATTTACTTTCTCATGGTGGTTATCAAAAGCTAGAGAAAAAGATGATAAGAGAAAAGTTGAAAGCACATTCTACATCTAATCATGATGGTGACAGTACAGATTCAGTTCAATCTTCATCCCCACCATCCCGTCATGAGAAATGGAAGCAAACCTGTCTTAAAAAGTCAAGAACATGGAATTATGATGAGTCGCTACGAGTAGTTAATCAAATTGTAAGTAAAAACGTTTCAATAGTTTAATTGAAAACTTATTATTCAATTTAAATACTCCTAATTATATATGATTCCTTGTTGTAGAATTCTCCAGTTAAGTAGCAGGCCTAGAGTGGTTTCAATCCTCATAGTTGAGAGGATATTCTTAATATTGATCTTAGATAACCTGAACATCCTAGATGTGTTTGTATGACACCATGTTACACTTCGGTTTGTATCTATACTGATATTGTTACATATGCAATATTTAGTTTCTGAATAATGTCATGTTTGTTTTATGTGTAGCAACATGAAACAGAGTTGCAAGTCACTACAAAAAAGGATTATCTCTTAAGGATCCATTGGCCACATTGAGGGAGGTTGTTGCATCCATAAGTACAAACCCAGTGGAGATTCCACCAGATGCCATTGTTTGGAAAACAAAGCGAGCTTCCATTAAACATTTACCAATATGATTTGGAGGAGATCTTACCACGAAATCAAGAGTTAAACATATCTGTTGTGCAGTTATGGATGATGTAAGTTAACTTTTAATTAATTTTTTTATTACCTTATACACATTGAGAATGTTATTATTGTTTAAAATTTAGGTACTTGCATGATTTGTTCTTGGAAGTGGGGAAGGGTGACACATATGAGTCTATAGACCTTCAAGTCAAGCACCCAGTTGGTAACTCCTATAAAGAAGGACGAATGTACATCAACAAAGCCATAATGGATGGAAATAAAAAAAAATTACATTGTTCCCTCCATATATAGATAAGTAAGTCTATCCTTATTTAATAAGTTATATTTGCCTTTTAAATATATATTAACTAATTTTCAATGCAGTCGTCGTTGACAACTACTAGTTATATCAATACCAGATTGTACTGCTACATGGTTTTGCTCCTTGCATAAAAAGCTCCCTAGTCACTTGAAAATTATAGTAGATACATAAGTCTATTTTAAGAAAATCCTACTACTTCATTGACCTTGAACATACAATTTCATGTTTCCCAACGTTAAATGTTATTATATTTAGTGTTTTTAGTGGTCAAAGCATAATAGGTGGTAGATCAAGTGTCGCAACTCAATAGGTTAGATGACAGTTTCTCAAGTATTTATAATACTATATCATTCATTTACTATGCATTATCATGTAATTTATCTAATGAGTTTAATTAAGGTGTAGTGCAATGGTGGCTTTGAGTGTGGTTACTACGTCATGCAATGAATGACAACCATTGTGCAAGTTGGTTATGAGAGTGGTTGGGATGAGGTAATATGATATATCCCATTTAAACATATGCCCTAATACATTTTTATGTGTACTAATTTTAACTTAAATTTACTTTTGAAGAACTTTGTTGACAAATAACCAATAAATTCAAAAGCATTATCATATATTTAGAAAACTGGACAAGGTATTTTCTTTCTAGATATAAGAATTTAGAAGTTGATAGTCAAATTTAGTTTAATAGTTTTAAATCTTTAAAAACTTTGTTCAAAAATTAGATAATTATCTTTAAGATATATTCAAAGCCTTTTCTATGTTATATTATTATACATGTTTGAATTTACTGTATTTTTTGAAACTTTTTTGACAATTTTTGGTAAAAAAAATTGTAAATATAGTATTTTAAAAAATAAAAAACCAACTTCCATGACGTTTATGACATAAACTATTGTGATATCGACTTCACCAGATTCTTTTGAATTGAGATTGCAAAATCATGATGGTTAAGAAGAAAACTATTGTGATAGTTTAATTCCAAATATTAATAACTTTTTATGTAATTTATCCATTTTACAATGGTGTATAGCACCATTGTGGTTTTCAAAAATCACGATGATGTCCAAATGATTGTGATTTTCGTGAAATATTTCATGACGGTGAGGATATTTTAATAGAAAGACTTTTCGTGAAATCATTGTGATACATCTTTTCTACACTAATGTCTATTTACTTTCAATAACCTGTTATTCTTTGTGATGATGACTTTATGTCAATCTGTCACTTTAAAACACTCTCAACTCTTGATTGAGAGGCTTGTTTCGACACCCTCATTATTCAGGAGTCAAGACTAAGAATAATTTAGGCTTAATACCTCTTTTGGTCCCTCTTTAGAGGGTGAATGTTCAAGTGTGTCCTACCTTTTTTGAAAAGTTCAATTTTGTCCCAACTTGTGAAAAAAGTGTACAATCAAGTCCTTTTTTGTCAGCTGACAACGTGGAAACATCTATGCAAGGTGGCTGTTTTTTGTTCAGAACGTCTAAGGGTAAATGTGTGATTTAAAAAAAAAATCACTTGGTTGGTTGAGGTTAAAAAAAATCTGAGGTAAGGTTTGGGTTGTAGAAATCGCGGATGCCATTGTTGAAGGAAGAGAGACTCAATTCCTTCTGTTTCTTCACACCAACTACTCGACAAAATGACCGCTTTGGAATCCGATCAATTTTTACCGAACATACCTTTCCAAGTTAGGAACAACATGAAGTTGAGAAGGAAGATCTACTATGAACTCTCCAAATTCATCAGTTACACCTCTAGCTACCATTGACCCTTTCTCCTTCCACTTTCTTCCATGGCTGTGACACTTCAAACCAACCCAAGCTCCTGCATCATTCATAAATTAAATCATCATCATATGTATAATAAAGATTAGTGTTTGTTTATATTTTTTCCTTTCTTTACCATTGGTGGGGTGAAAAACAATTTTCCTTCATCTAATATTTGACAGAAAAAGGTTGGGACTCATTGTCATTGTATTTTATGTCTGCATCAATTGATTTTGCTTTTTCATTTATGTTACAATCAAACACAGACAGCTAATCAATAATGACCAGAGAGATTTAGTGAATTATAATCAAAACTTGTGTTGCTTTCCGAAGCAGAAATTTTACCAAACAAGTCTTCGCTTGCCACCAAACAATGCAACACCACCTGTTGCCATTTGCTTTCAGACAAAACTCTCATGGTGTTTTGGAAAACATTATAATCGATTCTTCTCTCTACCAAAACCAATGGTGTTTTGCATACCTTCTAATATCACCTTCAAGATCACCCAAATTGGAAGACAGTTCCTCCAAATTGTTGAACCCCAAATTGCGACTTCTCCAACCCAAACCCCAACTCAGATTTTTTTAACCTTAACCAACCAAGTAAATTTTTTTTTAAAATCACACATTTACCCTTAGATGTTCTGAACCAAAAACAGCCACGTTGCACATATGTCTCCACTCTATTAGCGGGATCGTTAAATATTTAATGTCGTGACCAAAAAGGGCTTGATTGTACACTTTTTTCACAAATTGGGACAAAATTGAACTTTTCAAAAAAGGTAGGACGTACTTGAACGTTCACCTCCTAAAGAGGAACAAAAAAAGTATTAAGCCAATAATTTAAATATATTTTCCATTTTCAATCCTCCAATAAATATTTTAAAGATCAAACGGTAAAGAAATTGTAGGTTTTAAAGTAGACAATATTTCAAATACTACTATTGATTCTAACGATATTATCACAGTTTATTTGAGTCAAACCAATAATTTATTTTTTTAAAATAATACACCAATTTTTACATCAATTACACACACACACATATATATATATATATATATATATATATATATATATATATTTTGAATTTGATTATATTTGACAGAAATATACACTAAATTTGACCATATTCGATAAGTTGGCACCTATTATTATTTACGTCTATTGTTGATATTATCTGACATCTCATTTAAAAAGTTCGACGTGAATAAACTTTATGTTTTGATCTCTGGCATCATGTTAGACCTTTATCTAACATATTTTGAACATAAAATTGACGGAAAAAACTACTTCTACACTGGTATTATAATATTTGTAGTTTTTAAGTTTTTTGACGTATTTGAAATAAACTAATTTTTTCTCAATAAAAGATTTACTTTACTGTGATACTATTAAAGGATAAGATATGAACTTATTTATTGATAAGGAAAGGCAAAAGACATGTGGATTAGTATTTTAAAATACAACAATGAATTTCAAATTTCAATATGTTGCTAATCAAAAGGATTTCATTCATAAATTAAATTAAAATAGAAAACATGTAAAATTAAGAAAACTAATTTTAAATAAAAAAATCAAATTATTTTATTTAAAAATATTTTATTACTTTAATGTTGTATTAATACGTTGAAAACAAGATTCAGTGGATGAATGAAACAATATAAATTTAAGATTTGCACCAATTAACTACAACACTGAATCTTAAGTCTATAAGTTATACGAAGATTATGTTGAATTGATAGATTTTTAATTTGGCTAAGTAGTCCACTAATCTATTTTCTTTTCTTTCGATGTTTTTGTTAGTAGATGTTATTGGTGTACGATTTGATATTTTGAACACACTCGAAGTTTTACTAAGATTTTTGGAATTGTGTAAGGAAGCATGTTCATAGGTAGGTAAGGAGAGTTAATTTTAGCATTTACTTCAGTAGAGTATTGAAATACATACATTTGTATTTACTTCATCATGATTATCCATGTGTTTGTTTAAGTTGTTGGAAGTTTAAAAGTATACTTTGAGAATAAAACTAGAACACAACTGCATTGCATATGTTAGAATGGTAATTATCTGTAAATTATAGGTACAGATTTAAGAAATGAATACTGTATTGATTTTAAGTATGTTATATGTTTTCAAGTAAAAATCTATTATTTGGATTGATATCACTTAATAAATGAACTATGTATCGATAGACATTCCAGCTATATTTATCTTATGGTGATGTTGATCATAAACATTATAACGCCTTAGGATCCAAATTGAAGGAAGCAATGAAAATTTATGGTTGAATGCATCAAAGGACCCGATTATTATAGTCGATCAAACATTAAATCCAATATTGAGAGAGGATTAACGAAGCATATAACAAAGACAATGAGCATAACGTTTTCACAAAGAGGACAGCGAGTCAATTAAGATCCTGATGGAGCAAACTTCACTATGGAATTCAAAAGTATAAGACATGTTATAAATAATTAGTTAGCCAAAGGAAAAGTAATTGGGTCCAGAAGATATGCAATATTATCTCATTCTCACATCTAATACTTCAAACATTTCAATTATCCATATAATGGATTTTCATAACATCAATTTAGACACAATATTAGATCAAATCATACTGAAGAACCCAAAGACAACAATAATGAAGAAGTCATCAAGGTTAATACTTGAACACTAACATGAAAGTCAATAATACCAGTAGTTATAAATAAAGAACAAAGGTTGTACATCGAAATTTTGATCAAATTCATGATCCATTGTTCATTGACTATTTCTCTAAAAACCTTATGCGCAGAAAAACTCAATAATTGAAGGTTTCACATGTCAAAGGATGTATTTCTAAAAATTGTAAAGACCCTCAGTAATCACAATGACTCCTTCATACTGAAGTTAGATGAAAATGGAGAAGAGGTTTATCACCTTCACAAAGTGCACTACAGTTATTCGAATATTGACTTATGGCTCACTCGCTATTAGCGTGGATGAATACATTCGAATAAGTGCAAGCATTATAGTGGGCTTACAATGATTTGTACCAAACATCTAGCAATATTTGGATATGATTACCTAAGGAGACCAACAACAAAGACATCAACCAACTACTACAAGTGGAAGCAGCTCATAGTTTTTCAGGTATGTTAGAGTGAATGGATTGTATGCACTGGAAATCAAAAAATTGCTTAGTTGCATGCAAAAGTCCATTTTGCTGTGATGATCATGCTAACCCAACAATCTTGTGGCATCAAAAGACTCGAGATTTGACGTTTATTATTTTCTATTGTAACGTGTTGCAATACACCATGAATGGGGTATACTGCAATTGGATTCATCACTAACATCCATAGATGAAAAATTATACAAAATTACGTTAAATAATATTTAAACGTGACTTTACAAAATATGATGCACAGTAAAATAAACACGCCTTTAGTACACATGTCTGAATTAACTTTAGATCTAATTACCCTGACTTAGTCTCTTAATGCATAAGCCGGGTGAAAAGACAGCTTACCAAAATATCAAGACATGGTAAAAAATTTAGTTACCTTTACTCTTTCTGCACTATCGTCTTCCCAAAGAATCTAGTACACCATGAATAGTTTGTTTAAGTTTTCCAATACCTCATGATTTCAGGACTAAGATTAATGGTATGTGAGAACCAAAACTCCCTCACTAGGAGGCTCAGGGTACAAAAACTGAAACAAAAATGCTTGACCCTCATACATGTGAATAAAAGAAATTAGGTTACCAACACACGCTTTATCCTCACTGGAACTTCCACTTTCACTTACCTTAGAACCTTTGCTGCCCCCTCGGGAAACACGTCATTTATGTAACACCCATTCCCAGCTCAAAATCCGCAATCCCAGTTAGTAGAGGTATTAGAAATATAAAGCAACGAGTGAATGCTCATTCTGACCCATTACCATGAAGTGGAAGGGGATGAAGCATATAGCTGAATGGTGGATTGTTCAACTGCGAAGACATCTTCCTGAGCATTAGTTTCAGCAAACCTCCATGTTCAACTACCTGCAAAATAATCATCAGTAAACAGTAATTAACCTTTGGAAACAAGAAACGCAAATAAAGGACACAATATCACATGTTTACATGGTTGATAACGGAGTGACATAAGAGCAGATTACAGCAATACAAGGAGGATCAGTGTTATGCTAAACCCATAGCATAGGAAAATCCACGATGTGCGCGGCACAGCTTAAGCCATCTATAAGCTTACTACAAGAATTGTCAATCTGTACTATTTAAATATATTATAATAATTTCTCAGAATTCTAATGTCTGTTATGCCCCAATGCATTACTTATGTCCAACACAGACACCAGACTAAAGTCCAAAATATAAAATGCAGCATGAGAATCAAGATTCAAGATTTATATACACACTCACGTTCTAAAGACAAAGTTAAGCTTCATAATGTTCATACTATGATCATTTCTTAATCCCAACAAGATGAATAATATCTCTAAGAAGTTAAAACAAGTCATATGATAATGAACCTCGAAAAAATAGCTATGAGCCTCGCAATATTATTTATAAGATAACTTGGCTTTTAAAAAATATTATAGTAGTGTCTAGGATGTGTTTAGCCAAGGTTAGGTGTGGACTCACTTTCTTGGCATATGTTCCAACCATGTCGGAGAGGTGTCCGAACTAAATATTATTTTTTATTGAAACAAGTAGATAAGTGTCCGACACATGCCAAAGGCATCATATCATGTCCAAAAAATGTCTGACACGCCATTCTAAAGAGGTGTTAGTCCATCCCCTACAAGGATATCACAATCCTCTTGCAGTTACTCCCGAAGTTCTGAGTTCATATGCTGCACCACCACTGCTGATTTCTGCAGAACGCAGTGTTTCCCACCAGCTCTGATCAGATAATCAATCTTAACACATTTCTTTTACCTTCACAGGTCAGAAGCACGGGGAACTTTAGCCAGCAGCCCATCGATGATATGTGTGTCTGTGTGTTTCACAATCTGCTTCTCAGCTTCAGCCTCTCACTTCAGATCCCTACATGTCAGTGCCTAGACTGCCTAGCTCTTTCAAAGTTTAAATGGACAGTTTATGATTTAAGTCTTTAATAATTTAATCTATTTCATGATTGAAAACTTTTGATCAAGATGGAGCTGAGTTTTTGTTAATTATAATGTTAGACACACACATAATATAAAGTGAGGTTAGAGTGTTTTATGCTATGTGCTATAGAAATTAGCCTCCCAATTTCCGTAAGTGTAATTCACTATTAACAAGTATGATACAAGGCAAATCACTGTATAAGGTTTTAGTTCACAGTTTACCATTCATGAAGATGCAAGTATTTGCTACTCGATAACGTTTACGACACCTACAGCGACACTTTCCAAAAAGAACTTGGCCTCCCAATGTCTAATTATAATTTCTAAGCACAGTCCATGTCCTGTCTCATTATTCCAAGCGCCAAGGAAAATCAAGTCATTTCCAAAAATACTGTTATGGCAACTGACAGTCTAACACCATCTCGATCTACTTGTTGTATATGTTTGTAACATGCAATCACCCCGTATTGGAAATTAGCATATGTCCCAGAAAACGACAAATATAAAGCCTTTATTCACACCTTCTATCAGATGCATTCTATTGAAACCAAACTAAACATGCTGAACATGGCGTAATACAACTTCACCAATAATGAAATGAAACAATTTCAGCATCCAATTCATGGAAGTGATCACTACAATAGTAAGAAATATTCACATCTCAAGGAAATGTAGCAGCAAAAGGAACCGGTGAAAAGAAGTTGGAGATGAATCAACCAAAAGATACTCATGTTGAATTGCACAAATAAAACATTCTCTTGTCTGATTAAAATGATCTTCCATACTTGCAAGATGCACAGAAACACTAGGTGGAATAACTAGTGGGCCATCATCCGACCATGAGAATGATTCATTGATGCACCAGCAGACGCACCATGGTTTTTAAACACCTTCAAAGATTAATAACAGCAATTTTACTTGATAATTAAATGATGAAACAAGTGCAATAAGAAGATAATAAATCCAACATCTACACGCTATTCCTGAATTTCACATAAGAGGTTTTACCTTGCATTGAAAATTATTAACATATAATATATATCAATGCATATAAAATATGCATAGCAAGCCTATATTAAATATTACATACCCATTCTGCTTATGATCAGACATAAAGTTGCCCGAAACAAAACCAGAAAGTACACATGCCAATCCTACGAAGTAATCAAAAGACAATACAACTCAAAAGAAACTAGATAGAGTACCTTATAATTCAGATAATTCACATTGGTCAATGCAGAAATCAACGCCTTTTACTAAGGGATTTATTATGCAACTCAAGCAATCCCTGAAGAGATTCCATAGACCACAATTCTTCGTTCTGGGCGTATACTTTTTGATTAAGAGAGTCTATTATTATGCTGACATTACCAAACCCATATATTTGATGACCATTGTGCATTCTACCAGGTTTAAGCTTGAATAGCAAACCATGTTGCTGAGCATGAGCCTCAATGACTTCTTTCAAGCTCAATTCATGAGTGCCATCTGCATTGACTGCACCGCCCAAGCTAGCCGCAGCTTGCTGTTGAGCATAAGCTGCTGCTTTCTGTTGAGCCTCAAATTGCCTCTGCTCAAGTACCCTAAGATAGCTTATATTCTCCTTTAAACCAGGTTGGACCACCTCCATACCTTCAACAGCCTGGTTCATCATATCAAGACCGCGATTAAGTTGGTATCGGATGCTTTCATTTGCTAACAGTTCTTTTGGAATGAGTTCCTTCCATCCTAAATACCATTTTGTAACTTCTTCAAAATTAGGATTTGAGCACAGCCAATGATACAGAACCTGAAGCCATTTAGCAAAGAAGAATTTCTCCATCATATCAACCATTAGGTGAATAGGAATAGCAGAAGCCCAGTTCATTACCCAATAAAATTGATCAAGATTCTGACTTGCTGGGTTCACTTGGAAATCTTGCAAGACAAGCTGTAACTTTGGTACAATAAAACGAAGCATAAGTTGTTCCCAACTAGCAGAATCAAATACAGACTTCCAAGGAGACAATATAGCATAAGCAGAACCATCACTTGGGTGCCAGGCACCAAGAACAGTACTCAATTTAAAACGAATCACCTGGTAAATACCCTCCAACTTGTGACCCAACAGCGGTAGCCATGGATGCACCCAAGTGTGGATAGGAATGGTCTCACGGTGTGGTTCCCAAGTATCTACAGCACTTGATAGTTTAGGCATAACTATATTGTCTAATATGGTGGCAAGGACAGATTGAGGAAGTAACTTTTCCCACAATTCCAGAAACCATAACATTGGTTCAGGATCCCGGGCCTGCCAGGTATTTATACCAGATATTCTTACAGCTGGCAATACAACCTCTAAAACCAATTGGGTATAAGGTGATGATACATCCCATATATCAACTGAATCTTCTTCTCGAAGCAATGCCTTCCACTCTGAAACCAACTCCAACCCATGAGATGGATTTCGCAGAGGATCCCAACCTTGGAACACTCTGATAAACAGGGGTAGAGCATAAAAACAAGCAATGCATGACAAGTTACACAACTTGTAGTCATCAGCATATCTTTTGTGTAAATCCCTAAAGCAATGAGCAAGGGAATCCAATGTTAAAGTTCCCAAAGTGTTTTCTTCTTCAACATGGTCTAACACACGCTTTATTTCCTCCATATTATCCAGCTGCTTCTTCTGGAACGCTGCCTCAGTTTCTAGCTTCTCTTTTTCTTTTTTCAAGCTAAGTGCCGTCTCCCTCTCTCTCCTCAAATCTCTATCAATCTGCTGGATGTCAGCCTCAGCCAACCCAACTATTAATGCTACATTATACTGAAGTTCTGGCATTGGGATATCATTTTCTTTTGCTTTCTCCTCGGCATTCAAATCAGACAAATTTATTACTCTAGCATGTGGCCCTCTCATATCATATACCTTCTGAACAACCTCAAACTCTTGTTCTTGCTTGCTTGCCAACAACTCCTCAGCTGTTACATACTCTTCCTCCTTCTTTTTCTTCAACCTTGCTTGCTTTGACCATAACCTTTCCTTTGTTTTGCTAACCACAGGTTGTGAGACCTCTTGCACATTCTTCTTCTCTTGCTGCAAAACCGGCAATGGCAAAGTCTCCTTAGACTCATTAAACCCTATGCCAGAATTCTTGGCCCTCAATCTGGCCTCAATAGGAGCCACAATACCCTGCTCATTCTTCCCAAGCCCGCCTCCTTTATAACCCATCTTCTCCAACAACTTCATGCCTATCCCTTTCGTATGCTTCTCAAACTTCCCCACATCACTAAACCCATCTTGAACTGAACTCTGATGCTTCCCCCTCTTCTTCTCCAACCTCTCCTTCTCCCTTTCCCTTTCCCTTCTCATCGCCCCCTCCTTAATCTTCTTCCCAAATGCTGAGGGCAAGAAATTATCATGACCATTCTCATCAGAATCACCATTTCTTTCTGAACCATTTGCTGTATTGCCAGAATTAAAACCTAGACCAGACCCAGAAGTGCCACCAGACCCCATACCAAAACCTGACCCTAAGCCCGGCCTATCCTCACTAACATAACCATCTTTCTCATTCTGCTCTTTGGACTTATTATCAATTTCCTGATTGGGCATAAACATTCCAGTAGACACAAAATTCACAGGCTTGGTTAGATCTTGCTTCTTTGAAAAATCACGGTCCTTCCTCCGTTTTCTACTTGAATAATCATCATCGTCATCAGAATCTGCAAAAACCCCGTAAAGAACATCATCCTTTGTCTGAGTGCGCTTTTCCTTACGACTCTTGTAGTAGAATTCACCACCAATCCATTGACCACCCTCATAATCATTCTCCATTCCAAATTTCTCCATCTCTTGATCCTCGTCCATGTTTATGGCAAATAAACCTGTAGAATAAATTGTTTAGAAAAATGGCAAGTTTATAACCAACAAAAATTACACAGTACATTCCCTGTTTGAAATTTCGTTTTGCAAAATCCCTGAACATATTGCAGATCAAATTTAGAACGGTGGAAGTAGGGTAAACAGTAAAGAGGTGTACAAGCAGAAAAATGGACACAAAAATTAATGAAAATTTGAAAAGGAAAAGTGTAACGAAATCTAAGTGGAATGGTGACAGGGGTGTAAAAGATGAGATGCCTGAAAACCAATGGCTGTGAAGTTCAATCAAATATGAAACTGTAATCAGCTTCACAAATATGACAAACAAGTTGAGCTCAAAAGTAATTTTCATCTTGTTACATTTGGGAAGGCTACTCCAAAATTAAAAGTTATGTCAAGCCTCCCTGCAGTGATCAACGTCATTAACAGTCATTAATGTTTTAATCAATAAGTTTACGGTTTAGAGTAAAACAAAACTTAATTCCTACGAAATGCTAAACATTCACTTGTAAAAATCAACAAACCAAACAAATGCCCAAAGATAAGAAGAACAAGATTTAACATTCAACAGAGTCAGAGCCCTGTCAGAACCAAACTTGTTTCACTTTTCTTTTGCAAATTAGTTTAAATTCATTTCACCGCAAGTTAAATTGCAGATGAAATTGCGGCCATTCGCATGCACCAAAGGGCAATGTTAATAAGCATATCACTCAAAAACAAAAACAAAAAATAACACACAACGTGTACGCATAGAAAAGGTTCCTACAAAGTTAACACCCATCAAAATCCATATGCTCCTTTTCACTTATATTCCGATATTTTATTTTACTTCTCAACCAAGCCACAGAATAACACGTTTTGTTCCCGCAATTTTTTTCCAAACATCCCCTTCATTCTTTTAAAACGAAACTACTTTGGGTTTAGGGCTTACCTTTAGAAACCGCGAAAGGGGTAGAAGGTATAAATTAGTGCAGAAGCAGAAATCACGAACTTGAGCTGAAAGAAGAATAACGAGGTACTCAGCAATGAATTGAACGAAGGACGAAGTGATTGCGTTTGATTAGGGTTCGTCAGGAGATTGCGAAAAGGGGATTGAGTTTGAGAATTGAGAGAGAAAGAGTTGAAAATTGATGGGTTGTGAAGAGAGTTTGAAAGTGAATTGAATTGAATTGAGAGAGCGTAATCGGTGAGTCTGGTGGTGAATGAATAAAATGTGTTTTGGGGTTAAAGAAAAGAGAGTACGTTAATGGTGGAAACGAAGAACCGAACAAGGCTAGGTTATGCTTTTTTATTTCAACTCAAATTTTTTTTGCTGCAATATAATTTTCCCCCGGATATTTCCTTAAATCAATAAAAGATAAAAGATACAAAAAGAAATTATGATATTTATTTTAATCAATTAAAAAACAAACCCAGGTTTTGTTTAGACAATTTCCTTTTTCTTTTTTTGTAAAAACGTTGAAGAAACAAAAGAAAACCTTTTTGTTTATTTGGGATATTTGTTTTAATCAATGAAGAAACAGATTGAGATTATGTTTAGACAATTTTTCTGTAAAAACAACGAAAAAGAAAGTAAAATCTTTTCATGAGAATATTTAAGAAAAAATATAACTATAAATTAACATTAGTGTAGAGAAAATATAAAATAAAACACGTAAAATATAAATTCTTCAACCTTTTATATTTTTATCTATGCATAATGTAATTTAAAATTGTAAGAACCTAAAAAATAGACACTTAAAAGTAGATAAATGTATTAAAATAATGAGACCGGACATTTTGTGTTAAAATAAGCTATCAGTATAAACAAAAATTTAAAATACTAGGTTGATTATCTAAATATTTTTTCTCTCTCTAAAACACTATTATCTACTTTTCCTCTCCCTTGTCTCTAGAATTTCTCATTGGTGGCTCATTTGTTTGACGATCATGAGATACTTAGGTGATCCTGGCGTCAAGAGCTTTTTGTTTCACTGATTGGTTTGGTGGGTAGAACCGGTAAGTTTCATCCTCTTGTTCTTGGTAATTTCTAAAATTTTTGGCACATACAAGAGCATTTTTGTTTGCATGTGTTCAGCAGTCTTCCTTTTTCTCCTTTCTGACTTTATTTTGGTTCTACGAATGATTTTGTTTCATCAATTGGTAGTTCATAGGTGTTCTTAGGATTTTCTTGAGGTGCAAGCAAATTTTGAAAGTTATAAAAGTTGTTCAATTCTATTAGAGGTAAGGGTAGCTAGTTAATTTAATTAATTGATGTGCTGTTGAAATTATATGAACTGTAACCGCGTGAAACTTTTCTGCAAAATTATCTGATACTGTTTTAGAATGAGTTTTTAGAAGGTGGAGTAGTGAAAGTTGGATTTTTAGTCGTTCCTACAATCCAATCTGTAGCCTTCTTTACAGATATGTTCGAGTAGTTCTGCAATCCAGCTAAGGAGCACGCCTTCTTGCCACATAAGGACAAGGAAACCACCATCACCCCCACACAAGGAAGGTTCAATACCCGAACAACCAATACGTATCCGCAAATTAAAACAAGGATTTACTAGGTACAACAAGTAAACTTATCTCCCATTCTCATGCCCATCAACCACACACTCAGGTACGCCTTAACACTCATTCATGCTCCAATCTCAACTGCAAGTCAAATTTGACCCTAAACATGTTCACTTATTGTCATCACGTTCTACAACTTCTCCAGCTTGATCCATGTCTAATTGTCATAAAAGATGCATTGTTTCCAATAAAAATACTTTGAAATAATCGATTATCATAAGTGATAATCGATTATTTCCGAAAAATATGTATTTACACAAATTATCTCGTGATAATCGATTATCACTTAAGATAATCCATTATCTTAGTGGTTCACCAAAGTTCATCACACATGAAGGAATCATTGATTATCATCCCAATTATATGTTTTTTTTTTCTTTATACACTAGTGCAGTAAAGGGAATAGGCACCGGTTATTTTCGCTTATAGACACCAGTTCCGCAACCGAGACATATACAGACAAGGTAAAAAGAGTAGACTTTTTGCCTCGGTTGTGAACCGAGTCAAAAGAATTTAGATTATGCCTCGGTTCACAAACAACCGAGGCAGTAAAGGTTTTTTTATTTTTTTAATCTCAACCAAGATCGTTTCCACATTTTCACATTATGTTCTATTTGTTCTTTTTTTTATGCTCTTCTGCTTTCTCTTTTCCTTCTCTTTTTAATCTCAACCAAGTCCAGAATTCTTGATCAAACATAGCAAGAAAGAAACTCCTTACCATTGGCAACTGGAATATAAAGGCAACATACTAAAAAGGAAAATCATTCACATATGAAACTTGCAGCTGAGTTCTCACTATTCAATGAATGAAGCCACAAACTTAACAAATAAAGTATATATAAATAGAACCTCTGCTGGGAAAAAAAGAAAGAAAGAAGATATGAATGACAAAAGGAAGAAAATAGACAGAAAGACAATTTTGAGACCAAAAATAAACATGTTCAGCTTCTTGACACAAACCAAGGAGCCTTTCACTCTTCTTGACACGAACCGGTGGCACCTGTTGTAATTAGAGAAGATTTCTTTAGAATCTTCCTAATTAGAGAAAATAGATATACAATCTTTTATTTTATTTTGTTTTCCTAGTTTCTCTATTTCCCTTTTTAGGAGAATTAGATTATTACAGATAAAGGATATGAGAATGTATTTTCAATCAATTCTAAATAATAAATTTCAATATTATTTTCTACTTGGTATTAAGAGCTTCCGATCTTGGAACTCCGTTTCGCTGCACAGTCGCATTGTTGTCGTTGTCCGACCACAGCCGCTGTCGCCATCGCCGGTTGGGGTCGTTGATATGGCAAAAAGGTGCGCCTAACTACGGCAACCATAAAAGTCGTTGCATAGTCGCCGCCACCGCCGTTCGACCATCGTCGTTGCCGCCGTCGCCGGTTGGGGTCGTTTATAAGGCAAAAAGGTGCGCCCAACTCCAACAACCACAACTCCGGAAGTCGCTCCGTGAGAGGAGCCGCCACGCGCCTCCACCGTCGCCGGTGCGTGTAGCCCACGTGCCCACCTCTGGTGAGACCCACTCGCCGGCGCCACCACAGACAGGGTCACCAGAGCGCCCTGAGTCCATTCCTAGGGTTGGAGACGACTCGTTTGGGATGTATTTGAGCAGATCTGAGTTTTAAGTTTTGCTCCTCTTTTTCGGCAAGACCCACTCGCCGTCGTCGCCACAGAAGATTCGCCGGAGACTCCTGAGTCTGTTCTTAGGGTTTGTGTCGACCCATTTGACCTTTTCTTGAGTACATCTGGTTGTTTAAGTTCTGCTCCTTTTTTTTCTCGGTGTGACCCATGTCATCGTCTTGGAGCACTTTGTCCATAAAAGGTAAGATTTGCCTCAATATTGTTGATCATGTGTCTTAAGGTATTTGCATCCTTGATTCGGGTGCAACTGATCATATGACACCTTTTAGTGTGTCCTTCGACTCATATGGTAAAAGAAATAAAGAACAACTCATTATAGTTGCGAATGGTCAGGGTATACCTATATGCGGCTCTGGGAATATAATTTTGGACTCATCTATTGTATTGAAGGATGTTTTACATGTTCCTCAATTAGCTAACAATCTTATCTTTATGCAAAAACACACAAAGGATTTAAATTGCTCAATAACATTTTTTCCAACTTATTGTGTTTTTTAGGACCTTGCCACGGGGAAGACAATTTTAACTACTAAAGAGCAAAGTGGGTTGTATTTTTTAAAGTTTGATGACCAAAGCAACACGAAAATTATGAGTCAACAAGCAACATCTGATACGTGGGCAAAATCCCAAATATGGTTACATCATTAAAGGCTTGGACATCCTTCATTCAGTCTTATCAAGTCCTTATTTCTCCACTTGTTTACCAAAGAATATGTTGAGTCTTTCAATTATCATATTTGTCAATTTTCAAAACACCATCGTGCATCTTATCCTATTAGTCATAAAAATAGTATTCCTCCATTTGATTTAATTCATTTTGATGTTTGGGGTCCTGTCATAGATTCTATTTCTGGAGCCAGATGGTTTGTTACCTTTATTGACGATTGTACCTATGTCACATGGACATACCTTATAAAAAATAAATCCGAAGTTTTTCAAATTTTTGTTAATTTTTTCCATCTTGTCCAAAACCAATTTGGAAAAAATATCAAATGAATTAGGTCTGATAATGGTACTGAATATGTGAATAATGAATTTCTCAATTTTTTGTCTCATAATGGTATTGTTCATGAACTAACCTGTGTTAATACCCCTCAACAAAATGGGGTTGCAGAAAGAAAGAATCGTCATCTTCTTGAAGTAACTAGAGCTCTTCTTTTTCAAATGTCTGTTCCAAAAAATTACTGGGGAGAAGCTATGTTAATTGCCATATATATCATCAACAGGTTACCTACTCATATCTTAAATGGCATTAGTCCTATAGAGTCTTTATTGTCTTTTATTCCTTCTTCTTCCTTACTAACGAGTTTACCTAGTCGAGTCTTTGGATGTGTTGTTTTTGTTCACTCTCATCATCCTAACCGTGGTAAATTAGATCCCAGAGCTCTTAAATGTGTCTTTATTGGGTATCCTTCTAATAAAAAAGGGTACAAATGTTATCATCCTCAGAGTCGTCGCGTCTTTATCACCATGGACGTCACCTTTCATGAAACACAATCCTTTTATGTCAGTCCACCACTTCAGGTGGGAAAGCACTTGAAGTGGATGAACTCTCCTTCTTGTCATTACCATGTTTGTCTTTGCAGGATGCCCAAGACCTAAGCAATGAAGATACCATAGTCCACAGTGAGGAAGAAGAGGAAGAAGACATATTTTTTGGCAAAAAATATGAAAGAAGAGAACAACCCACTTCGACACTCGAGCAAGAAAAATTGTCTAATCCAGAGGTGAGGATCCCTGATGATATCAATGAGGAGGAGGTAAGTATTATTGAGGATTTACCCATTGCATTGAGAAAGGGAAGAAGATCATGTGCTAAATATCCTATTTCTCAGTATGTTTGCACTAACAATCTCTCTGATAAGCACAAAAGTTTTATTGCTACCATTGATGCCACAAAAATTCCTACCTCAATCCAAGAGGCCATGAAACTTGAGCATTAGAATCAAGCCATGAAAGAAGAAATGAATGCATTAGAAAGAAATTCAACTTGGGAGATTGTTGATAAGCCAAGAGACAAGAAGGCAGTAGGGTGTAGATGGATATTCACAGTAAACATAAGGCAAATGGGACAATAGAAAGATATAAAGCTAGATTGGTGGCAAAAGGAGATACCCAAACATATAGGATTAACTATGAGGAGTCATTTGCCTCAGTGGCAAAGATGAATACAGTTCGAGTTATTCTCGCTTTGGCTGCCCATTTTGGATGGGACTTACACCAACTGGATGTGAAGAATGCCTTTCTTCATGGAAATCTAGATAAGGAAGTGTACATGGAGATTCCCCCATGTTTTGAAGTGAAAAATGAAACAAACAAGGTTTGCCTCCTAAAGTAAGCATTGTATGGTCTTAAGCAATCCCCTAGAGCATGGTTTTGAAGATTTACAAAAGCAATGGTTTCCTTGGGATATAGACAAAGCCAAGGAGATCATACTTTATTCATAAAGGACTCTTCTACAGGAAAACTCACTCTATTACTTGTCTATGTGGAGGATATGATTATTGTAGGAGATGATGAAACAAAAGAAAATTGGCATTAAAAGATAAATTGGCAGCTCAATTTGAAATGAAAGACCTAGGAAAACTCAAATATTTTCTTGGAATAGAGGTTGCCTACTCCAAGAAGGGAATTTTCATCTCCCAAAGGAAATATGTACTTGAGCTGCTCAAAGAAACAGGAAAGCTGGGATGTAGAACTTCAAGAGTTCCTATAGAACAAAATCACAAAATGGGATGTGAAGAAAGTGCTCCTGTAAAGAAGGCCCAATATCAGAGATTGGTAGGAAAATTGATTTATCTATCACATACAAGACCAGACATTGCTTATGCAGTTAGTGTATTAAGCTAATTTATGCATGATCCAAGAGAGAGACACATGCAAACAGTTGACAAAATTCTTCAATACTTGAAGTCAAGTCCAGGAAAAGGGATATTATTCAAAAGGGAAGACACATTGACTATGAAGATATATACTGATGCTGACTATGCAGGTTCTATTACTGACAGAAAATCTACTTCTTGGTATTGTGTGTTTCTTGGAGATAGTCTGGTAACATGGAGAAGCAAAAAGCAAGATAGAGTTTCTCGTTCTAGTGCAAAAGCTGAATTTCGAGCTCTTGCTCAAGGAATGTGTGAAGGACTCTGGATGAAAATCATTTTGGATGATCTTAAAGTCAAAGTGGAGAACCCAGTACAACTACAGTGTAACAATAAGTCTGCCATGAGCATAGTCCATAATCCAGTACAGCATGATAGAACCAAACACATTGAGATTGACAGACATTTCATCAAAGATAATATTGACATAGGCTTTGTGATTACAACTCATGTTCCTACAGAACTTCAAATAGTAGATATTTTTACAAAAGGACTTCCTCCGGGTAGATTTCAAGATCTTGTAGGCAAGTTGGGAATGATTGATATTCATTTACCAACTTGAGGCGGAGTGTTGTAATTAGAGAAGATTTCTTTAGAATCTTCCTAATTAGAGAAAATAGATATACAATCTTTTATTTTATTTTGTTTTCTTAGTTTCTTTATTTCCCTTTTTAGGAGAATTAGATTGTTACAAATAGAGGATATGAGAATGTATTTTCAATCAATTCTAAATAATAAATTTCAATATTATTTTCTACTCCAAGATTTAAATAATAATAGAACAAGTGGCACCCAAACTCCAACTTGCACTAACAACCCAGATTTTCAACCCCAATCATCACCATCCACCCCAAGACCTTTCCCAATGAGCAATCAGAAGCTCCTACGATGCTTCAAGAAGCAGAGTCCCTAAGAAGCAGAACCCCCAAATCCATTTCGTCATCCACCTACAGAGAAACAAAACCAAAAAACCAAGGAAGAGAAACGCAGAACCAACGCCTAAGCACCACCACGCCGCTGCCACCGCGTTTGATAGGCTTCGGTTCCAGAAAAACCGAAGCGTAACATGCGAGTTAAAAATGTGATTTTTTACTAGCGATATTTTTATCTATATTTATACATAAATAAATTAGAATTTTTTATCTTTACATTTATTTTTCAATTTTTTAAAAATTAAAATAATTATTTTATTAAAACTCTTTAAGTAATTTTTTTAAAATTTAATTATTTCTTACCATTTACCATTTTCTAAATCCTAATTATTTTATTATTTTTATCATCATACATAAATAAAAAAAATTGAATAAACATTATGCATGTGTTTTAAGTATTTAAAATGGATTCATGAAATTTTTGTCTACAACACATGTCTAAGAGGTTTGCAACATGTCTAAACCGTGCAAACATAACCTCCAAACCATGTTGGAACTTCATATAACATCACCAAAATTAGTATTTTTAAATATTTTTACGGATAAAGACAAGTTTTGATTTAGTGTTTTAAAATTAATAAAAAAAAATTCTTGTGTTCATTTTTTTTATCATTTTATTTTAATTTAACTTATCTCTTAAATTAATCGTTTTTTAAATTTAACTATTTTTTAAAATTATATAAATAAAAATCATGTATAAAATAAATAAAAACTATCTATAATTAAATTGTAAAAATTATTTATTTAATATAGTTAAAATTTAAAATAAATAACATCCCAATAAATATAGCCTTAAACTATACTTAAACTCAGGAGTTATCAATAATAATAAGATAGAACAGTGGGAGATAGGAATATATATATAAAATATTCATCAAATTTGAAGTGTACAAGTTCTAGATATCTTATATAATTTTACGCATTATACTGAACGATTATACAAATTTATTTCCTAAATAAAGCTATTCGGACATAATCTATTGTCCGGACGGTCCTACACTAACTTCAGGATCTGCACACTCCAACACTTCCTCTATGAACCCGCATCGCCTCCTGCTCACGTCCACAGGATGATCATCGCAGTGAAGCGAACCGGACGACAGAAAATGACATGACAGGAAAATAAGGGTAAGCTTATGTAATTTAATTAATTAGATCAAACAATCATTTAATAGGGTTTGCGAATAATCAAAACAACATATCCATTCACATACTTGTCATACAAGTATCAAAACCAAACGCATAAAAATATCACAACCGACCACTTCACACTAAATGTCCGGAAGGTATGAATCACGTAGCTACGGTCGTTCTTGCACTCGTGGGTGGTAACTTGGAATAAACCATTAGTATTACCGCAACATGGATAACCCTTGAGCTTAACACACGAGGTTAGCCCGTTAAAAAACCTTAGGTCAAGGTTGTACACACCGCCCAAGCTAGACCCTCCTGCCATTCTCACCACATGCATCACCCTCTCTGGTGAGCATTAGAATATCAGGATAAACACCAATACAAAGCTGACCATATTTATACTTTACCAATCAACATCAAACATATATACTGTATGAACCATGTAGTTACGATGTTTGTGCACCCGGGTGGAACCTGGCTGGGATGCCCTCAACAGTCGCCACCTGAGGTTAGTCCAATGAAGCTTACCTTGGCACAGCTGTACCCTGAAGCTAAAGGACCTCCTGCCATTCCCACGCATGAGTTACCCTCTCTACATGAGGTGGAGTAATCACGGAATATCAGGATAAAAAACAACTTAACTTAGCCATGTTCATACTTTACCATACAAAACCAG
>NC_028351.1:22673677-22678860 GCF_000741045.1 Vigna radiata var. radiata | reverse complement strand
TTACACCTTAATTTACTCCTATGGCTTACAACCAACCGTCTGATCAGTGAAAAATATCCACCATGGAATCAAATACATAAAAACTGATTCAGAGAATGAGTTGATGAACACATGCAAGCTGAAAGATACTTGCATGCATGGAAACGAAAGAAAATACTCAAGAATAAGAGGTTCAGGACTTACCAGCTCCAAACAGAAAATCGACCGATTAAAATGAAGAGTTGGTGGCCAGGAATCTTTCAGGTGTTGGCTGAACGATGATCGGAATAGTGGAAAGGTTAGAATTTGAAGAGAGAATTTGAAGAAATCTAGAGAGAAGGAGGAGAAAAATGAAGTTTCAGAAAATTTTGGAGAAGAAGGTTTGCATGCAGAAATTGGCACCAGTTTTGAAAATCCCAGCTTAAATACTCCTGTCAAAACCAAACGGTCGAATCCCATGCCGCCACCTGTCTTCCACTTTCTGAGTCTCACATTCTCCTGCACTGCCACTTGGATCCCACTCGGCTGGGGTTTTACTGGTCCTGGCATTCTCCCCAACAACAAAAAATTTTCATCGTCGTAAATTAAGAGTTTACTAGAGAATAAATGAAAGAACAACTCACTTATTACACCTCCTATCTTTCAAGTATGGTCACATATTCTCCTATTTCAAACGATATAAACTAGACTGATGAATTTCTTTGAAGTTGCTTAGGTATACTCTTCATAACGTTCACTAGCGGTAAGGTTGGGTAACTGCCGAATTGTATTTAAAGAAATCAAGAGAACGACAAACATTTCCGAAATCAATGACCAAATGGTAATGGGAAGTTGAGGATTCAAATGAGAATTCTGAAGATAAAGACCGAATGAAAAAATGCTTAAACAAGGGGTCAAAATACATTGAAGATGTGACCGAACGGTAGATAGTTAATATCAGATATCTAAAGTCTGTTAAGAAAGAAGGGAATAATAGGAAATGTTGGTTTAGCTATTTAGAAGAATAAAATGGAGATAATTTATTGAGTTGGTCGAGGATGTTATCAAATATTCTAAGGTTGAGTAGAGATTGGATCATTCATCTGGGAATGATTAAGTTGATTAAAAACTTCAACTGGTTGCCCCACTTGCTCTGTCGTGGTTGCCAAAAACCGAGACACTACTTGGAATCCCTATTTGAACTACTGCTAGTCAGCACTCCAAGCATCCGCACCACTTCTCTGATGTAATTTTGAACCAATCTTTGACATCGCTTCTTGAATTAATCACCATAAAGTAATGCTCTCGGTCAACCTGTCTACAACAATCCTAATTGCATCATGATCGTTTGACCCGAAGGAAAACAAGTGACGAAGCCTATGGTGATACCATCCAATTTTCGTTCAGTTTCTAATGCTCTACCTTTAGCCTTTGATACATAAACCGAGTGACATCTACTTCCTAACTTGACAACTAAATTAATTTCTTTTTGTTGAATCTCAAATTATCGTTCGTTTCTAACATGAAGTCTTCCTCGGTATTTACTACCGATCGTTTTTCTGAAAATTGCTATTCGACATTCGCTGGCTGCTTATCATGAACCTTGCTGAATCGTTTGCTTCCTACCACTCAGTTACTACATACAGTATTGCTCAATTTTAATCATCTCTTATAGTTCTTAAGTCCTTTAAAATTTTTAACTGAACCCGACCTTCAGATCATTATTGCTATAATTTAGAATATGCACCTCATTATTTCCGAGTTCACCTTTGAACTCTTTAGCATATAACTCCTTGTCTTCCAACAAGCCGGGCACTGCCCTTATGTGTTTCTTATTATCGTTCGGTATACACCATATGATACCGAACGATCTACACTATATAATACCGAGCGATTCACACACCATTCCCTTGGAAATTTTTTCCAAATGAGATAACTTCAGAGAGTAACGTGTTTACTCAATCACCACTAATGAAGATCTATCTCACGATCATTAAAACACTGTACAGTTTAATCGAGCAGTATATAAAATTGGTTTATTTGCGGGGATATGATAAGAACGAGGACCTTGGATTGAGCATTTAACCAATTGATTTGAGATGTCCAGTGTATTAAACCGAACAGTTAGACTCTTACGTTGAATGGTTAAGGATGAAAGTAGAGAAAGAAAAGTGAAAACTTAGATAGAAATTTCGTATTCTCACTAATCTCCAATCTACTTTACAAATACAAGGTTTAATATTTACAATACTGAAAATAACTACTAATAACAATTGACAACAAACGCTCGGTTTAAATCTAATCATCATTTATCTATAATCCTGATTTAGCCTTGAGTCGATCAGCAGCCGAAGATTTCCCTTTTCTCATTTGGTTGAAATCTTCCAACCTATGGCTATTGTGACCCCACTTTTCTACCCATTGCACAATCTTGTTCATGATAACGTCTTTTAAACTTTGAAGAATATAACTCTTTGAACTTAGGGTTTAGCACCTCTTCTCGGCTGAAACTACAATACCGAACGGTTTTGAGTAGTTGCTCGCCTTCCCAAAAGACAATCTTTTTCCAAATGACCTTTAGTCCTGCACCGATAACATCTCTTGTTTTCTGTTGATTGTGGGCAAGCTGACTTCAAATGAGGTCCACCATAGTTGTAATAACCTACAGATCCTTGCTGCTCATAATGACCAACTGAACCCGAGTGCTGAGAATAAACACCACCATAATTTGAGGAAGGAGAAGGCCGGGAGTATGAAGTTCTTCTTGAACTGAGACTACTTCTAAAAGAAGGTGTTTCCCTATCCTTTTTCAATTGTTGCTTCTTTTGTTGTTTCGCTTCTAACATGTTCGTCTCCAATACTTTAGCCTTCTCAACTAATGCTGGAAGAGACTTAATACACAAACTATAAATTACTAGTTTTAAATCTCCTCTTAACCCATTCTCAAACTTCCTACATAGCCACTCTTCATCAACCTTCATCGTATAGAATCTCACAAAATGTTTAAACTTATTAGTGTGTTCCGACACGGTCATTCCTCCTTGAATAAGTTGAAGAAACTCCACCTCCTTGGCAAACCGAACGATGTCTGGATAATACTCTTCATAAAACTTATCCTTAAAATCCTCCCAAGAGATGTGAGTATTGCTATCTTCCAGTAGCATCTTCATATTACTCCACCAATGTCTGGCCTCTCCCGTCAGTAAGTACTCAGTAAACGTCAGTCTTTTATCCTCCACACATCTTTTGGCGTCATAAATTCTCTCCACGTTGTTGAGCCATTCGTCGACCTCATCTGGACTGCACTTCCTACTGAACTTATTCGGATTATGTTGTAGAAAACTCTCTAAGCTCCAATCTTGTTGATGGATAATAGAAGAAAAGGACGATCCAACTACATTTCCACTCTTCAATATCAAATCCATGTATTGCTTCTGAGCCATTTCTGCTGAAATCCGAGCGGTCTCCAAATGTTGAAGAGCTACTGTATTCTATTGCACTAAGGCGACGTTCTGTTGTTGCATGGCCGTGATTATTGATTCCATCAACCTCGTGGAGTCAGTTGAGTCAGGTGCACCCATACGTGCAGGTGATGGAGGAGGAGACCTATATTCCATCTTCATGATTATTCAAGGAAAATATCCATCAATCTAACTTATGAAGCAAGGATAAAGAAAATAAAAATTTCCGAACGGTAACAATAAAAGAACGTTCGGTCGTAAAGAAACTAGCATAAGATTCGAACAGTTTATAGAAGAGGTCAAACATAGTCGAGTACAATGAAGCTGAGACAGATTGGTTAGAGACAGAGCTAAATTTACTGGATTGAATGGTAAATAATAAAGAACATTCGATCACGAGGGATTTGTGTATGATTATTAGAAGAATTCTAATTTAATATCGGAACTGAGAAAAGATATCATCTTTGGTAAAAGTTATGAGTGTGCACCCTCATTACTTCTATTAAGACATTCTCTGTTCTCAAAACGTTTAGTTATATCTAAAGTTTTACCATCTAGATTTGGAGAAATTGGTATAACATACCACTTAGACTCCTCTTTTCCACAGGAAAGACATGACAAACCCATAACCCGTAGGTTATCCTAAGAACAAACTACTCTGATACCATTAATGTAACATCCCAATAAATATAGCTTTAAACTATACTTAAATCCAGGAGTTATCAATAATAATAAGATAGAACTATGGGAAATAGGAATATATATAAAATATTCATCAAATTTGAAGTGTACAAGTTCTAGATATCTTATATAATTTTACGCATTAGACCGAACGGTTATACAAAATTATTTCCTAAATAAAGCTATTCGGACATAACCTATTGTCCGAACAATCCTACACTAACTTCAGGGTCTGCACACTCCAACACTTCCTCCTATGAACCCCCATCTCCTTCTGCTCACATCCACAGGATGATCATCGTAGTGAAGAGAACCGAACGACAGAAAATGACATGACAGGAAAATAAAGATAAGCTTATGTAATTTAATTAATTAGATCAAACAATCATTTAATAGGGTTTGCGAATAATCAAAACAAGATATCCATTCACATACTCGTCATACAAGTATCAAAACCGAACGCATAAAAATATCATAACTGACCACTTCACACTAATTGTCCGGACGGTATGAATCATGTAGCTACGGTCGTTTTTGCACCAGTGGGTGGTAACCTGGAATAAACCATCAGTATTACCGCAGCATGGATAACCTTTGAGCTTGCCACACGAGGTTAGCCCGTTAAAAGACCTTATGTCAAGGCTGTACACACTGTCCAGGCTAGAGCCTCCTGCTATCCTCACCACATGCATCACCCTCTCTAGTGAGCATTAGAATATCAGGATGAACACCAATACAAAGCTGACCATATTCATACTTTACCAATCAACATCAAACATATATACTGTATGAATCATGTAGTTACAACGTTTGTGCACCCGGGTGGAACCTGGTTGGGATGCCCTCAACAACCGCCACCAGAGGTTAGTCTAGTGAAGCTTACCTTGGCACAACTGTACCCTGAGGCTAAAGGACCTCCTGTCATTCTCACATATGCGTTACCCTCCTCTACATGAGGCAGAGTAATCACAGAATATCAGGATAAACGACAACTTAACTTAGCCATGTTCATACTTTACCATACAAAACCAGTTATGAGACATTCCTCCTTGGAATTCTCTTTAAACATCCATATTATTCATT
>NC_028351.1:22638942-22672832 GCF_000741045.1 Vigna radiata var. radiata | reverse complement strand
TTACACCTTAATTTACTCCTATGGCTTACAACCAACCGTCTGATCAGTGAAAAATATCCACCATGGAATCAAATACATAAAAACTGATTCAGAGAGTGAGTTGATGAACACATGCAAGCTGAAAGATACTTACATGCATGGAAACGAAAGAAAATACTCAAAAATAAGAGGTTTAGGACTTACCATCTCCAAACAGAAAACCGACCGGTTAAAATGAAGAGTTGGTTGCCAGGAATCTTTCAGGTGTTGCCTGAACGATGATCAGAACAGTGGAAATGTTAGAATTTAAAGAGAGAAGTTGAAGAAATATAGAGAGAAGGAGGAGAAAAATGAAGTTTCAGAAAATTTTGGTACCCAATATTCATACTTGCTAATAATTATTGCACTTATACATTTAGTAGTACAATCTTCGTATCCAACTAAATGATCCATCATTCGTAGAATAAAGATGGTCATCCTGCTATTTATACTGATGAGAGGTTATTTCACACTATATACGTTATACACGATATCATGTCATTGGTAATAAATAATTTGAAGTACTAGCTTAGATATTTAAAATGTATAATAATTTCTAACATGATTTTTTTATTGATAAAATATGATCTCCAATATTTTATTTATTTTTTTGTGAAATTTTTACCTATGGAACCCAAAATAAATACATATAACGGTGTTAGCTTAGTTTTGTGTTATGAAAGCTTACTATTTTTTTTAAGTTTAGTAGTTTTATGTGTATATGTTTCGTAAGTTCTCAATGAAGTAATGCAACATTTTTTACTCAATTCTCTTCTTTCACTAATATTTGCTCTTTCTAAAGCATACTTAAGAGATAAATACTTTTGTGGTCTAATTTAATTTTTATAATAATAAATTTCAACACAATAAAACAAATATGCACTGATTTATTTGAGATTAGATAGAGGGGATAAAAATATTTGATAGTTCATCATAAAATTTAAAATTAATATAAGTTTCGATGTAGCTTTTTTTTTTTTTTCACAATTTCCTTTAGGTTTATCCAACACATTTCTCTTTTAGTCATTGTCATTTTTTTCAAAGTGATATTGTTAATCTACTTTTAAATTTTGATCTTTCTTATTTTATTTTAATCCTTGAAACGTATCCATTTTTCGTTTAAATATTTATAATATTTGATCTATTTTGAGTTAGTCCTTTCCACATTTGATTTATTTATTTGAATTAGTCTTGGCTAAAAAATTTGGCAAGGACTAAAGGTAAATTCTTCACTTATTATAATAAGAACAACAAAAGAAAAACAAGTTTATAGAAAAAAAAAAGTTAATATAAAATAATAGTAAATGAAATTAAAAAACAAAAATACATATACCAAAAGTAACTTACACGAAGCAAAACCAAAAAACAGGACCATACTTAACCCTTGTTTTTTATTATATTTTTATTGATCATCACTTCTCATATTTAACCATATATATATATATATATATATATATATATATATATATATATATATAAAAGTATGCTTTTCAAAGGGAAAAAAAACACTTGACTGTTTAGAATCTATTGTAGGGACCATTTAACAAGATATTTGAAGACTAAACAATTGGTTCACCTTAGCAATTGGTACATTTTTCTTTTTCTCATGGACTCTAGATGCATTACTTCATTTCACTCTTCACATTTGCATCTCAAAATCCACAGAAATGCAAAAGCAAATCCATCATGGACAAGAAATCTACATGGGAACACAACAACAACAACAAATTTTGTCTTTAAAATGAGCAAGTATGACATTATTTACATGATTCATTCTCTATATTGTATTGTAGAAGTGTATCTGCTCTTTTCTGTCAGCATCTTATATGATGAGTTCAAAATTCTCCCAGCAGAAGCTATCACAAGTACTTGTGCCATCTCCATTGGCAACAACAAAAGCCAGTGATTAGAAGCAAGCACTATGCTAGAAAGGCACAGAAGTTCTCCAATGAATTGAGCAAAGAAACTAGCAAAGTAGCTGAGAAGAAAGAGGGTACTGTTGTTGGTGCAGTTGCTCTTATCATTGGTACTAGTATTGGTACTGGAATCCTTGCACTTCCAGAGAAAGCCTTCCCTGCTGTACTCCCTTTTCTCTATCACCTGCAGAAAAAGATCTTCTGTCCTTCAAAATATCTCAAAATTTGTCTTTTAGTTCCTATAAAAATTCAATTCTTTTTCAGTCTTTGCATGGAAGCCTGTGTTTTTACTTTATAATAAGAGAACAAAACCACATGGCTTTTAAAAACTGAATTTCAAGATATTTTGAGGGGAAAAGCATGTTTTACTTGAGAAAAAAAAAAAAAAAAAACTTTTTTCTTTATTTGGACATGTTATGTACCATTGCAGGGAATTATTCCAAGTTCTATATCAGTAATAGGGTGTTGGATTTTTCTCCTCATTGAAGCCCTTTTGCTGGTTGAAATAAATGTGGCTTTGATGAACAAGAAAAGAAGGAAAAAGGATGAAAATGAGTTGGATGTTATTTCTATCAGAACCATGGCCCAAGAGACACTTGGTGACTGGGGTGGAGCAATAGCCACTGTTGCCTATGTTTTCTTGGGATATAGTTCCATGGTTGCATATAGTTGCAAGTCTGGGGAGATTCTTTTCCAACTCATCAATCTCCCAGCACCAATTTCAGGCTCTCTATTCACTGCTCTCTTCACCATGCTTGTCTCAATTTGGGGAACCAAAGCCACTGACAGAGTGAACCAGTATCTCACTGCTTCCTTGATTGGTACATAAATAGTTGAGCTATGCATGTTTCTAATTTGTAATTAGCACTGTGCAAATTTGACCAGTTTGCCAAATATTGTTGCATTGTCTTAAATGCATGATCCATAATGTTTGCTTATAGGACTAATTTATTAAGTTCTTACTATAAGAACTAGAGTAAGAATACATGACACTTGTAAGTACTAAACTATGTTCAACCTTTCTCTTCTGATATAGGTGAATGAGTGTATTTTACTCTAGAATTAAACTGATAATGTATGGGTTCTTTTGTTTGCAGGTTTATTGTTGGCTATTGAGGCGCTAGCTGTTGTTTTTGGGGGGTGGTCAGGAGTTGGAGGCCTTAGTGACTGGACCAAAATTCCGCCAACCATACCTGTTATTATTTTTTCCCTTGTGTTTCATGATATAACCCCATGTAAGAACGAAAATTATATGTATATATGTATGAACAAAAGTAGCAGAAAGTGCTATGAATTCATTATCTTAAGGTTGTACATTGGATGTGGGTGTGGCTATTTGATCTCTTATATGAATTTGTTCACGGTTTTGAGTTGTTTTAGGTTGTTCTAAATTCTGAGTATGGTTTTGCTAAAGAATTTGGCTTTACAAACATTGCAGTTATTTGCACTTATTTGGAAGGTGACCTTCGTCGTATAAAACCTTCAGTTTTTATTGGTGCTCTTGTGCCACTGGTGCTAGTGCTTGTCTGGAATGCAGTTGCTGTTGGTCTTGCAGCTGAAGCAAAACAAGTGGTTGATCCTGTTTCCTTGTTATACGGGTAATTCTTCCTCTGTAGAAAACTTTAGGAACAATTTTGATGCTTTGTAACTATGAAGTTAGAGGCAATTTTGAGAAACCTTGTGTAAAACTGACTCAGCAAAATCTTCTGTAACAAAAGTCTAATCCTACCAGAAAAGGTTGGCTACATGAACTACACAAAGTGATTAGACTTCTAATACATTAAGTATATGAAAGTATTGATGCAAGCTTTTACACTTTTGTGAAACAAAGAGAAAACAACTTTTTTCTTACCCTTCTTCGATCACAAGAAATAGAGCCTCTCAAGTTGCACCTCAATCAACTAAAATTCACAAATGTCAACTTTTTAGGTTGAGAAACAATGGTGTTTCAATTATGGTTGCTGCCTTCTCACTTTTGGCAGTAGGTACATCACTTATTGGCACCCTCCTAGCCTTCTCAGAGTTCTTCAAGGAGCAACTTAAAAACGGAACCTTGCATTTCCCTCCCACAGAAAAGGTAAAACTAAATTATGCTCTTTTAATATCTACGCTAACTACAACTATTGTTGGGCCTCCTACCTCGACTAGAGGTAAGGTCAATTTAGAATATATAAGTAGGTGTAAACCTCACTTAGTAATGAGTTAGAACTTATCCTAACAAAATTTGTTTTTTTGTTGGATTTATTGTTTTAACAACTGTTTCCTCTTTTTTTTACCTATAACACAGTTAACAAAGAATCATGCTAAGCTGTAATGAAGAAAGTTTTTTGGACAGGGAAATTGGTGGAGCAGGAATAAAACAAATGTCACAGCTGTGACTATGGTAGTTGCTCCCTCTCTGTTTGTCTCAACAGCATTTCCGGATGCATTTTCTGCTGCCACAGATATTGCTGTAAGCTGAGAAAGAGGTCTTTCTGTCTGTGTGGCATTGAAAGATTAAGTGGCAGTTTTGTTTGAGAAGACATTGCTTTGTTTTCACTTTTAATTACTAAAATGTGACCATTTGTTTTGTTTTCAAAATTTATACAAGAACAATGAGTGTTCTCGGCATTTATATTCAATTTCAATTTTTAACTTTCCTTGATATAAATTTTGAAAAACAAGAAATAAAATGAAGAATAAACGACCAATCAGGTTCTTGGATATGTGATACACTCTCAATTTAGTTCTTTAAAGAATGAGAATCTTGATTTGGTCACTGAATTTGTAAAAACTGTGACAGTTGCATTCTATTGTAAAGTTTTGTGGGACCATTGTGTCATTAAAATGAAACTTTAAGGAGCAATCTGACACTAAATAAAGGACTATTTTGTCATTGAGTTATAATATTCAGGGGCAAAATCCCACCCTTTTTACACATTCAAAGACTAAATATGATTTTTCATTCTTTCAGTGACTAAATGGACAGCACCTTACACATTCATGGATCTAGTTGATCATTTATCCTAAAATGAAAATAAGGTGGAAATTCTGTAATTAAATTTGAAAATTAAAATTGTTTATCAATTCAATTGATCAACCAAAAACTCTTTAAGTACATAGAAAAATTATGTTTCTTGTGGTTAGTGGTAATTGATGTTTTATTGTGAACTAGGGGGGATATTGCATGACAGTGCTCTATGGAGTTCTTCCACCAGCTATGGCATGGGCAATGCACAAGAGGGAACCTGAGCTTTATGGTCAAAAGGAATTTTTAAATGCAAATGTAGCACTTCTTTTGGCTGAACTGTTTGCATGTGGCATTGTGGTGGAGCAAATCCTGCAAGATATACCAGCACTTCACTCATAAATCCCATTTTTTTCCTGTTAAAACTTCTACCAAGATTCTCCTTCTCATGACTGCTTTTGCAATAGAATCATGTCACATGTGTGCTGAATTTGAAGACATGGTGCCAAAGTTTGGGAATGAAGCATTTAAAGAAACATAGAACCTGCTCTTTAATGAATTATAAAATTTACACAAAAAGATTGAAGCCTTACTAAAAGATTTGGTTCTTTCTGCTTCAGTATGTACATAAAATACTCTTTAATGAATTATAAAACTTACACAAAAAGAAGATTTATGTAAATGTGTTTGGTTACTATAATTATTCTTGAATTTGATACTTCCAACTCTCATTGTTTTTCTTTGATATCTAACATATCACAAGTAAATAATGTTGCCATCTAAATTTGTTAAGCCTGTGTGGAACTTTTAGGAAGTTTGAAGTACATGAGAGGAGGAATAAAAGAGGAGGAAATTAACCTAACACCGAAAGGAGGCAGGGGGAGTGAGGCCTAACAGTGCATTAGGGGAGAAGTCGAATGGTGTAAGAAAGGAGAAGCCAAACGGTAAGGCAAGGGGGAAGTGAGGCTGAAGAGTAGAGGCAGACTTTTTTAATAATGTCTTAACTTTTAGGAAGAGGTACGAGAATGAGATACTATAATGATTCTGTTCATGAGGTTCCTGTGACTCTGTTCATGAGGTTATTTGCACAAAGTAACCTAACCGGAACTTATTTTGGCTGCCTCTATAATCTTGAATTATAAAGTACACTGTAAATTGTGATATTTCCATTTAGCTATAAAGCCTTAGGGTTTTGAGAATTTTGGAATATTAAAATGGATGATTCATAATGTCCGTAGGTTTTTTTTATAGCATTTAATTTAATTGACCACTAATCTATTTACACTTTGAATAAGTGGATGATCCATTAGTGTGGCCTCCTTGAAATTTTACATTCTAATTCTAAATCCCTTTCTGGTATGAGCTCCTATTTTCGTGTAACAGTTCTGATAGAGAAAACCATTTTTCTGTGGTTTTATGAATAGTAGCCACATATTGCTAACAGAAATATAAATGTAGTACAACATAGATTTGTTTACGACACGACACCAATTACAGATTCAACAGATCCACTAATCAGTTCTCTTTTTATCAACTCCAAAGTGTCATAGACCTGTCAAAGATTAATACAAATGAAAAGGAAAAATAATTAAAGAATAATGGTGCAACAAATTTAAGAATTAATGATCTTTCAAAATAATTTGAGGGCAGGCCGTAGTTTTAACTGGAAAATCAAAGAGAATATGAAATTTTCACCTTAAAGAACTGCTGCAAAGCTGGTGCATGCTGATGAAGGGTTGCATATATCTTCTCAAGTAACGTTAAAAGTGCATCAACTTGATCACCAAGAAGATCGACCTATATTTAAACAGAAAAACTTTAGATTTTGAGTGGTTTCCAATGATTACTAGCATTTGCAAGGTGAATAACCAGAAATATTAGGTCAGTTTGGTCTGAGAAAACGTTTTCTATTCCTGTTTTCATTCTTTGTTTCTACGTTTACAAAATGTCATATTAGAAACAGTGAAAACAACTTTCTAATGTTTTCTGTTTTCAGTTTTTGCTTTCAATGTTTCCTATACAAACATTTGAAAACAAGAAAAAAGAGTGAAAAAAGTGGTATTTTTGTAATTAGAAATGAAAACAGAAAAATCATTTCTCAAACCAAATCACCCCTTAAATTTCATGAATGTACAAAGTTTGAGATTATGCTACAGACCTCAGCTTCAGCCTTTTGGAGATTCTGGCACCTTTTAACGAAAGCCTTCTGATAAAGTAATTCCTTGCTTCTGAAGCAACCAACCAACTCAATAAGGGGATCCAAACAATCTTTCATCTTTTCCAATCTGTATGAATAGTTTGAGAAAATGTAAGGAGAAATTATATAATAGGTAGATGGTATCCGTGTGAAAAATACCGATGAACAATGATGGTGAAATACCTCACAGTCATCATCTCAAACTTCTGGCATATCATTGGCTCGAATTCTGCAAATGTCAGTAAAAGATTCAAAAGGGGCATGAAAGCAGTAGAAGACAGCCTCAATTGACCTTCTTCATTATTTGACATTTGATTCTGAAAACTGTTTGAATCAGGTAGACTATGGCCTAAGCTGGTGCCTAAGTGCCTCAGAAGTGCCTTGCTTATACCTAATTGTTGCAACACATTTTCTACCTTGCTGGTCAGTGAAGAGAATGTTTGTTCTTCTCCAGTTATCAACTCTTCAAATATTTCATGCTCATGTAGGTCTCCACGTTCTGAACCCAAGTCTAGTTGCCTGCATTGTTCCTTGATCTCACACTTTGCACTTAGCATCAGATTCTCCTCTGCCTCAAAACAACTAAGTAGAGACTCTAATAGCATAGTTGTCAAGTTCTCTTCTCCCTCAGCTTTCCAAAGTTGCTTTACCATCATAGAAGAGGTAGAGCAATCATCTTCCATGGAATTGTCTTCAACCAATGAATTAACTTCCATGCTCAAGAAAAAGGCATCATTGAATGTTTCAACCATGACAACTTGGTCTACCTTCTCTCTGATGTAATTCTCCATATAGTAGTCATCTAGTTCCCATCCCCATTCCTCAAACATGACTTTGAATACAACCATGCAGACATCTTCTTTCAGAAAATTTTCTACAGACATAAACTGCAACTGATCCAGAAAACTTTTCCTATTTTCTCTATGCTCCCTTAAAGCAAAACTTGCAATATTAACAAAGTTTTTCAACGTTTCACCAAAGACAATCTGATGCATCTGTTCTGTTAGGACACTGTCTAGTTCACAATCTATCATCTTTTTGTTGAATTCCTCCATAGTTTTCCGAATGATAAACATGGATATATCCTCACTTATGGTGCTATTTATTTTTTCATCTACTTGTTTACTACATGTCAAGCACTGTGAACAACTTTCCCTAGCTTCTCTGTCATGCCCTTTGATTAAGGAAAGTTCTTGATTTGCTGCCTCAGACAAGTAAATCAGATTTATGTCATCTCTGATCTTTCTTTCAATTGTTTGTTTTTCTATGTTCTCATTCCACTCATTGATTACTTCCCTTATGTAAAACTTACATACATGCTCCTGTATTTGCTTCTCCAACTCAAAGTTGAACAATTTTCTATTGAACTCTTCTGCTTGATCATCTATAGAACCAGACACATTTTCAGATTTCAAATTTTGATCTGCGTTAAATTCCTTGTCTCTTGGTGACACCTTTTTCAATTCCTCCTGTTTTTTATTTTCAGCATCACAAATTTCTTTTACCTTTTCTTCAGAACTTCCCTTACTTTCAGCAGCCTTGCTAGTATGACTCTTGTCTACTTCTGATAACTGCCTCAATGCAAACGGTTCTGTGTCATGAACACATCTTTGCTTGAAAAGAGACTCACTAAGTTTAACATTCCGATATATAAAATTGTCCAATTTTTCAGTGACAACATGGATTCTTTCTTTCACACGATTCAGTTCCCTTCTTCTCCTGGAATATGAAGCCTTTCTTTCTTGCAATATTCCATGCTTACTCAAATTCAGTTCTTCACTCTTCCGGCGAATAATGGACTCATGACTCTTTATCAACTTTGCAACATACTTGCTCCCATCTTCATTTTCTTCATCTTCTGCAGACTTTTCTGTCTCTTCTACCTTTTGAGAGAACCTGTTAGGCATTTCATGACTTCCTTCAGGGGAAGAAGGCCTTGTTGGGGAAGAAGGCTTTACTGGGGAAGAAAGTGATGAACAATCAGAATCCTCAGGATATGTGTCATAGAAAGAGGAAAATTCATGCTGCAAACTTGTAAACTCATTCATCAACCTTGGCCACTGCTCCTTCCAAACATTGACAACATGATTCTCATCTTTCTTCACTTGTTCTTCAATGTTCTCTTGGAAATTCCTTATGGAGCTTCCAATTGATATCGACATCACATCTTTTTCAATTGCCAACTTCCATTCCCTCTCTTTTGGCCTCATCTCGCACAAGAAAAGGGCAGATTGCATCTTCCCAAAAGCAAGATCCATAGTCTCCTTCAGTATCTCAATGTCAGAACCCATCTCATCAACCTTTTTCCCACCAACACCATTGTTTTGTACCTTACTAAACATTTCATGCTTTTGTTCATCCTCACCAGTCCTAAACTCACAAAAACCTTCATCACCATCACCATTTTTATGCTCATTTCTTGTTGTTTGATCATTCTCAGCATTGAAACTTCTTGTTTCGACCTCATGGCTAACTCCCAAAGCAACCAATTGTCTTTCTTTCATCTCTAAAGCATGCCTAAGTTGCAACTCATTTTCTAATCTCTGTATCAACTCTTTGTCCTTCTCTACTATGGCTAATTCCGTTTCCTTTAAACGCCATTGAAGGCGATGTTTTATGTCTCTCAAGTCATCAAGCACCTCTTCATGGTTGCTCTCAAGAAAGCTGCTTTCAGTCTCTGCATGAACAATGCTTAGACATCCTTCAAGTTGCATCACTGCTAACTCATAGAACTTTGATATCTCATTCAACCGCTCTAGAACTCCTGTTTTCCCCTTCATCTTCTCCTGAGCTTTGTTCATGGCATAATGCACGATCCACATCATGGTAGAATCTGCCAAAGATACATCATATCTTCCATCCATACATCGAAAAATCCCATCCATTTTTCCAAGAAATGCACACTATACAACAAACCCAGTTGAAACTTTATCAAGGTGAAAATGCATAAACTGAATGCAAGTCAAAGAGAATGTAAATTTGATCTGAAATTTCCACTAAAACGGGTAATTTTGACCCTTTCAGGAACTTTATGTGGTAAGCATGTCTCTAGGCATTCTTTAAGGAGCATTGTTCTATGAAATATTTATAGCTATGTGGCTCTTTGTATTTATTTATATAAAGCTCCAAGAGAAGTAAAATAACAGTGCAAGAAAATGTAAAGAAATTTTGTCAATGCATTTAAATATGAACTGTTCAATTCATCAATAAGTTGTATTTTGCAGTATCTAATACCACGGTAAGATATACATATAAATAGACACTTTTATGTATCCTACAAATTTTCAAGAAAAAAAGATACTACAACTTTAAAAAATGCCTTTTACCAATTGTACTTGAAAATATTTTAGTTTAAATATTCAAATTATATTTAGGTGTGTTAAATATAAAACTTATGTTGAATTAGTTAGAAAATGATTTAATTAGATGAATACCATTTGTAAAGAATAAGGTAGTAAATAAGATGGAAGAGAAAATAAAAAGAAAGGTTAGCTATATTCTTGGATCTTCTAATTTTATGCATGGGAAATTTTGGCGTTTCCAGTTTTAATTACTCATTTTATATCATTTATTTTAAAATAAAACAATAGTTGATCTCATAGTTTTTTAATTACTCCAATTTGGTCCACACATTTAAAAAGTTGGTAAATTTAAGCATATGTTAGCTACCAACTAATTTTTAACATATGTGACGACGTCTTAAATCCATAGAAGCATGAATGTGATATTAATGATTTAATTCATACACATTAAATTATTTAATATACAATATAAAATTAAATAAACAAATAGTGTATTTTTAACAAAATATAATAATTCTGTTGGTTATTGGTCAAAGATAAATTTAATTAAAAAAATGTTCGTATTGAAGGAAAAAAATAAAGAAAAAAGTTAATGAGAATTTGTTGAATCTTATAGAGTAGTTTTGACTATTGATACGAAAGGAAGATTGAGAATCTACTTGTACCAACTTTTTCCTCGAATTTTCAGAAAAGAAAAATATATAAATTAAAAAAAAATTAGAGAATTATTTTAAATAAGTTCTATAAATTAGTGCATAAATTAATCAGCTAATATACATTTTGTCTTCTTATTTTTAATTCTTAGAAATTCTTATAGAAAAGTTGGTTGATCTTTTGGCATTTTATAGAGAAAACAACACGCACAATTGCTATAGTTCGACTTTCTGTTTTTCTTCCAAAGCAAAGGTAGAAATGAATTTTGTTTTTCTCCTATTAATAAGTTTGTAGCATATGTCATAACATTATCGCTGTGATCATAATGAGGTCGATTAATTATTTATTAAATCACCTTAATGTCATTTCAATGAAAATAATAATAAAATATAACCTGTTTTATTTTCTAGAAATTTTTATAGAGAAATTTGTCCAAACAAACCAATATGAACAAAGAGATAAGAGGGAATATGGATCAAATCCCACCTCCACTTCTTTTCAAGAAAAAAACTTCTATGCTACTTAACCTACATTAATTAATCTATTTAATACCCTTTGGCCTTTTAACACTCATACAGCAGAATAATTGTATAATAATAATAATATCTAAATAATTGTAAGAAAATCCATAACCAGCTGTACAAAATTTGATCATTCTACTTTGCACAAATTGTCACCAAGAGCATGAGGACAGAGCAGAAGCGCAGCCATGTAGCTCCTCATTTCTCATCAACACAAGCTTCAAGAGAAAAACAGAATTGTGATGACAACAGCTCCAAAAAAATGCAAACTCAATGCACTTTGGAATAACAAGGAAAAGGAAAATGGCATAGATTATCCAAAATAAAATATTGATCATGCAGTGTGAACTAGATAAGCTGAAATGTACACATTGAAATTAAAAGCAAAGGCCAAATTTGTTCTCCTTTTTATTATCTTTCCATAGCAAAAGGAAGAACACACACGTGTATAATCCAAAATAAATTCTGGACCAACTTTAGATGAAATTGAAGAGCTGATAAACAAAGGTCCCTTACAGCAAAACAATACTTACATGATCAGTCACCCAAAAGTTTACTGCAGAACCCCCATCCACAGAAAAACAAATATAAAATATTTCTATTTGGAAATCAGCTAAACCAACTACTGATGTTAAAACGCAATCCTAAATTATACAAATCATTGTAAATCCATGAAAGTGATATTAAACTCAATCCTCAACAATATAAATCATCATAAAGCATGGAAAGTGAATTTTTCTTAGATCAAAACAAGAAAACAAGTGAGAGAGCTTAAGAGAATAGTATGTATCATGGCTACTAATCCTGGCTAGTGGCATTGTGCAGCCTAACCTAAAACTGCTATGGCGGTATAGTGGATCATCACCTTGAAAGATTGTAGATACTAAAATATAAGGAAATGTTTACTTAAAATTTTGGACACATACATCATTAAGACATATATAAATAAGGAAAACAGAGGATGTAGCAATGTGAGACTCAAAAACCGAGAAACTTCTTAAATAATGGCCGAAGCATTCGAAACAAAGGCTGAAATACAAGAAAAAAGTTGCATGAAAAACAGAGGATGATGCTGTGGTCTCACTGTCAAACATAAGATAGATAGTGCAGAAATGAAGCTTCTGCAGTGTGAAACATAGGTTAGATAATAGGCTCAATGGACTTGTATGATTTGTTTTACTTTAGTAGCAGTAGCTTAGTCCTCTCTTATGGTTGTCTTTATATTTCCTCAGTCATTCTATTGCAATTAAATTTTGCATCTACTAGAAGAGGTGCCCTAATTCTATTTTTCTCTATTCCTCTATCTTAACATGGTATCAAGGGCAAGGCTGATTCATACTTTTGTTCTCTCACCAAGTAGCTTATGGAAAATCATGACTTTACATTCCCTTAATGTTGGACCAAACTTTGTTTTCAAAGGTCAGTGAGACTAGGTCTAGTGCGAAAGTTATTTGGTTTTGAGAAGTATCGACTCTGTTTTGGCTTCTTCATACAACAAAACTTTCAAACAAGAAAGTCTATAACAAGATTACAAAATATGCTTGTTATAATCACCCAAACAAAGTCAAACACAAAAGCTCACGAATGAGAAGAGGTGAATAAACCAAAATAGTCAATAATGTACAAGCTAAATAACTTTTGTACTCAACCTCCTTTCGCCAATCTGGCCATTGAAAACAAAGAAATCCCCAATGACAAACTTGTTGTTAAAATCTCATTTGAACTAATTGTAAATGAATGTGCAGTTGTAATTTTATACAAGCTACCTGGTAAGAAAACGGGAATGACATACTAACTCTTTTCTCTCTTGCTTCTCACTCAAAATAAGAACTCTCTCAAAATAAGAACTCTCTTATATGTAATGATAAAAGAGGAGAAGAATAGAGAAAAGTAGTATTAGGGCACTTGTTCTATCAGATGCACATCAGTTATACAATAGAATAACAAAGGGAATATAAAGGCAACAAATAAGAGGGGACTAAACTAACCTTTATAAAATAAGACAGCATAAAAACCCATTGGGCCTTTTTCTAGCAATGCAGTATTAAGACAAACATTAAGTCAAACCCCACAAATAGTAAGCATCTTCAATTGAACTAAAACAAAAGAGTGGGAGAGAGAAAAGTACAACATAAGCGGACACAAGCCAATTAGGGAGTGTAAGAAATGGCCTTATGTTCCTCATTGAAGAAACTTCCCAATGGTTTCTTTATCTAGAGTTTTAAGAGCATTTCAAAATTAAACAAGTTTCTAAAGTTCTCCCAACAAAAGTTCACAACTTTTAAGAGCAGAAAATCTTAGAGAGAGCTTCTCAAATCACAGTGGCATCACTTGGAGATTAATCCCTTCCACGAATCCAACTTAGAGCATGTTCGGTTCTGCGTCGGATCAAGTCAAACATGAATCTATGATCTACATCGATGTTGAAGCAACTTTGACTAACTTCCTATATTTCTCTTATCATACAACTACAAGGGTGACCCATCGAGAAAAATCGAATTATAATCACAAGGATAGTGACTTATGCTCCCTTGTGTAATCGACATTGAACAGTCCCTTATAGCTAGAGCACTATACATTTACCGTGCATCCAGAGCTGATTTCAGCACCAATTAACCCAAACAGATATATCATCTACAAAACACACATAAGTGCGAAAATTTTACATTGAAAGACCCCTTCATCTCTTTTTCTTGTATAAATTCCTCCTTAATCATTCATATAAGCCAACACCCAAAATAAAACCAAAACAAACTTCTTCATTATGTAAAGGAAAGAAACTGTTGAAGTAATTCCTTAAGTGTTTGTAGTGTTATTTTTCGACCAGAATTGAGGTTTCACTTTGATAATCTGCATGTAAAAGGAATATAGTACCGTAAGCACCTAAGAAACTGCATCTAAGTTTTGTCCTAATTGAAATTCACCAAATCCATTGCAGCCACAACAACCACACTAGACCCATAAAAACATTAAACCATTAATCTCAACACCTATTAACCCGAAGAAAAATTCCTAGAAGAAATATCTTAAGAAGCCATCCAAAGAAAAAAAAAAAAAAAACCAATGGAACGAACACGGATCATATCCTCACAAATTAAAATTTCAGACAAACAAAACAAAGAATGAGAAACAAAACCAAAAGACAAAACTCCAAGGGAGAACACCACCAAAATCACCTAAAAAGCTTCATCTTCATTTTATCCTAATCAAAACTCACAAATCCATTTGCAGGCAGCAAACAACTACCCTAGCCAACACCTACCACCCCAGATACAAATCCCCCAAAAGAATACATTTTACAAGCAATCCACAAAACCCAGTTGAAAGAAACACCTATTATCCCCTCAGAGCAATTAAAAATCCAAACAAAGAAAACAAAGACTGAGAAACTAAACCTAAAAGCACAAGGGTTAGAGAGTTAGTTAGTTAGTTACCACCGCAGCAAAAGCAACAGTAGCAGCAAGAGAGAACCAGTAACACCTCGTGGAAGAGGGAAGTTACCGACCCAGCTTCACAATTGAGGAGGTTGGGTGCTTGGCCGTTGCTATTATCTTGGTTATCATTTTCCAGAAGCTTCTGTTCCGTTGAGGATTGTTGGTCCTTCTCCATTTCCATTCTCCGGTTGTTCCATTCGAGCCTTCTGAGGTAAGAAATTTTGAAGGAATCTCGGAGATTCTTTGTCGGCCATAGGTGCATCTCTGAATTGAAATAAATTAATGGGGTTGTGAAATTTTGAGTCTTGCTATCTTCTATTGATTCTAAAGCTTGAGTTGAGGATAGAAGAACCAATTGAAGAACAAAAAGAGATAACAACAAAAATATTGATATTTTATTTATCGTCCAGTCATATTCCAATGACAAAGATGTAGCTTTATTATATCTTTCTTTTTTATAGATATTTATAGCTTTTAAAATATTCATATATAAACCAATTATTACATCACACGTCACAATAAAAATTAAAATAAATAATTGATTTAAATGTATTTTTAGTGTGATAAAATTAATAATTAGATTTTACTGTGTCCTCTTAAATATTCTTTTTTTTCTTTATTCTTCAAAAGTTTCTGACGTGACGTAATGTTATCATATACACTTAAAACAATTGAATTTAAATATAAGTAATTGAATTTTTTGTCTTTATTAATTTTTATCTCCTTAATGAATTTTCATTCATATTTATCGTGTCAAAAGTAGCTTAGAGATTCAAAATAAAATAAAATTTGTATTAAGAAAGTTGAAAAAATATTAGAAATCGAAGGAAAATGAGATAATTTGTTAAGAATAAAAAATGTATTTAACTCAAAGAAATCATGATCTTTTAAACAAATGTTTTTTTTTTATCTATTTTGAAATAAATGACAAAAGTAAAAATAACCATTTCATAGAAAAATAAAAGCAAATAAATAAGAACTCACATAAAGGTGAACCAATATTTATCCACACATTATTCAAAGAACGTATATTTTAATACCACACATTATTCAAAGAACGTATATTTTAATATTCATACATATACATAGAATTTTCTATAATTATAAATATCACAGCAATACAACAAATTATATATAAATTACTTTTAAATTTTATTGCCATGTGTAGATTATAAAAAAATTGCAAATTAGATCCATTTAGTGTTTAATTACGATTTTTTTTTGTGTGTGAAAGATTAAATTTTCATCATATTTTTTCTAATTTTACACGTTATTTATGGAATTTTTTCTTTTTAGGAATGAATTTTTATTTTTTTTTTTAGTTTTATATATTTGCATATTTATTTATAATAAATTACTTTATTAAAAATTTATAATTTTTTATAAACTCGTGTGAATATAAATTTAAAAATATATTTAATTTAATATTTATAAATTAATTGGGAATAAATAATTTAAAGAATGATTATAATAAATAAGATAATTTACATATATTGTAATTATCGTAATAAAAAAATATCACAATAAAATATTGTGATTATGATTGTTTTTTTATAAAATTAATTTTAGTAAATGTATATTTATTTGGTTAAAATGATTTATGTAATAATTTTTTTATGTATAATAATTTAGAAAAATTAAATTAAATAACAATATGATTGTAGTGAAAATAATTGAAAACAAATTTAATGCAAAGTTAAGAACTAGTAATATGAATGTAAAACACTTAGGTTTATTTATAAAAAAAATATTTAAAGAAAATATTTATAACACCCTCTTTTTATGTTAATTATATTTAAATATATTTTTATAACTAAAATGGTAAATTATGAAAAAAAAGTTTTGTAAATATAAAGAGTGATTTTAATGTGCCAACTAGTTTTTATTTTTAAGTTGATCGATTTGATCACAATAAAATACATACAAATAATAAATATACCACTTGAACAACTTATCTTTACTAAACAAGAAAAATGTCTTATTCAAGTTGTAAACTCATTGAGTGATACTTTACATTGTTTAAACATATTACATAAAATTTCTATTTTTAAATAACTATATTAATTATTTTATCCTTATATAAAAAAATAAGAATTAAATATTTGTATTTTAACTTTTAGGATTACAAAAATTATAGAGAAACACTAGAAAGGGAGGAGGGAGGGAGGATTTGAATAGTGTTTTTAAACTTTTTTTGAAAACTAACACTTAATAATTATTACAGGGTTAGACGATATGCAATAATTGTTAGACGTTTGTATATTTGAATAATAACACAAATATTTTATATTAGTCCACTCAATCCTAAGCTACATTCAGTATCCCTTAAAACCTCTTGAGAGATTTCACTAATCTTATCTAAGATTACAACCGAGTACAAACCACTCCAAGTATACATCGAGTATTATAACCACTCATTGTCCCCTTAGTCAATCTTGACTAGTCTGAGTTTAATCACTTATGGTATCAAAGTATTTTGACCACTCCTGGTATCAACCCTAGACAACTGTTTAGTAAGTTTAACTCTTCTAAGCTAAGCAATACAAGTGTTTTAATTCTTTTCAGAATTCCAAACACAATCAATGTTGGTTTACAACATATTCTAATAACTCTTACTGAAAGGATAAATACAGTATAGAGAAATATGAGGACTTGTGAAGTTCTTTCTTTTGTTCTATGAACAGACTTAGAAAATGTAAGCTTATGAGAGAATAACAACGTAAAGATACAATGATAACAAAACTTCTTGTAGTCTTTTGTGCGAGTCTTCCTTTTATAGCTTTCTTCAAGAGATGACCGTTACTCAAAGATAGTTGACTTTGTTAAGATTAGGTGTCCTTTCGTATGAAGATATGTACTTTCTATGTCTTAGCACTAGTGCAAAAACGTTGTTTAACGTCGGTTAATTTGGGCTTTTAACGTCACATTCACATCCGACGTCTAAATGGGTGATGTCTATGGACGTCGGAATTCCTCCGAACCGACGTCCAACTCAACGTCGGTTCCAGATATCCACCGACGTCTATATAGACGTCACCTTATACGGACACCGACGTCTAATTACTCTGTATAGACGTCCTCTTATGGTTAAACCGACGTCAACATGAATATATAAAGAGGTTTAAAATGACACTAACCGATGACTATGTTGTTATAGACGTCAGACATGGCTTTAACCGACGTCTAACAACAATTTTGTGTTTTAGTGCAGTTTTGATCCAGGCTTTCGGTAACATTGTGTAACATTCTTCTCTCCCTAGTTTCCTCACAAAAAAAGCTTGCGTCTTTTGAATCCTCTAGTCCTTTCAACCCAAAACCGAACCTGGGTCCATGGCTACTTCCCATTAATCAACTGCAACAGAAAAAAATTACGGTGTCGAGAAGTAGACAAGGACTCAGGTTCCATTTTGGGTCGGAAGAACTAGAGAATTCAAAAGATCGCCACTCTTCTTGTGAGGAAACCAGCAAAGGAAGAATGTTGCACTATGTTACCCAAAGAGAGGATCAAAACTGCACTAAAACACAACACAAAGAAAGGAAATTTTAATCAGTTCAACGACAAGATAATCGATAAAAAACTAAAGAAAGTTTAAACGGGTAGCATAAAAAAAAAACCATGAACTTGGGATGCAAGAGAGAAAAAGGAGAAAACGAAGCCAATGACGTTATGAGAAACGACAACGCAATGCAGCAAGAGATAAACAGTAGAGGAGAAGCAGAGAAAAAGGAGAAGAGATAAAGATGCGATTGAAACTGAATTTTGAGAAGAGACCGTAGTCTATTTAAAATGAAAATGGGGCGTCGGTTGCTCCAGAAACCGACGTCTAGGAAGCTGAAAAGATTGACGTTTTGGTTTCTTGTTCGGGAAGTTAACGTCGGTACCCCTAACATCCGACGTCTACAACCCTCGAATTTGGTGAAAATAAAGGAACGTAGACGTCGGTGCCCTTCAGAACTGACGTCCACATTGAAGAATTTTTGTCTTCCCGCCTTCCAGACAGGCCTTAAACGTCGGCGTTTGACTACGTGACGTCTAATTGCCTGGGGAATTAGGTGAACAACATTAATTGTAGCCCAATGGACGTCGCCTTTTCACGGGATTCGACGTCTATTCGACGTCTAAAGCTGAACCGGTTGACGTTTGATTTTCCTGTCAGTGACGTAGACGTCGGTGCCCTTTCCAGCCAACGTCTAAGCTCCTAGGAATTTGATGGGCAGCATTAATTGCAGCCTAGTAGACGTCGGGCCCGTGAAAATCTGACGTCAATGGACTATCTTATCACATACCTCAGGCAATTGGACGTCAGGTTGCGGCAGGTGCGACGTCTATGATGTGATAGACGTCGCCTGACATAGAAACTGACGTCTAGTTTTCCAATTTATTTACGATAATGCCACCGTGCAGAAGTAGACGTTAGATTTTCACGGGACCGACGTCTAAGGGGTGACGTTAAAGCGCGTTTTTGCACTAGTGTAGGAAGAGCAACATTGCTTTCGTAGTTAGAGCTTGTACAACTATGGTAGGACACAAAGCATTACGAAACATTCTAGGAATGTCTTCCTCTCTCACAACATCTTTCTAATCCTCGTGCAATATTTTTAGTATATCTTTGTGTTTCAATATTTGCACAAATAAAGAAGAAAATAAGTAGAATATTAGAAAAGGTACAATATGTACCTACATTTAATGATCTATATGTTAAAATAGTATCAAAGCATTTTTAGTATAATTAACACTTAGTGTAAGTCTGAACTTTTTCTCATAGTGACAATTGATAAAATATAACATTTATGGCTTCTTATACTAGACGTGTTTTTGTCAAAAGCTTGTTTAATATTTTATACTTGACACATCATGGTCTGTCTTATAACTGTTTATTAAGAATGATCTGATGCATACAATGATTAGACCTTATACATCTTTAAACAATATTTCGTTGAATGTTATTTGCTAAACTTCAAAACTTCGAGCTGGTAGATAATCTATTCTCTACAATATTATCTTAACAATTACATTCATATATTTGAAAAAAAAAATGTTCATATTTTATTTTAGTAAAGTCTAAACATTGAAAATCAAGTAATTTTTAGAAAATATTGTAAATAAAATGAGAATAATAAATATAAATAATAAGAAGATAATAACACAATAAAATATATATTAATAAAAATATTTTTTAATTAATTTAAAAACTATTAATTATTATATATATATATATATATATATATATATATATGTTAAAAAGTATTTTTCAAATGATTATTTAAGAAAAAGAAGTAAAGAAAATAGATAATATTTATTTATTCATTATGTGGCTAACCATGACTTAAGAAAATAAATACATAAAATAAAACTTAGCCTATAAATACATGGAATACATGGAGTGAAAGAGATGATGAAGAAAAGGTAAGATACTATAGAAAGAGAGAAAAAGAAAGAGGGAGAGAGAAAAAGAAAGAGAAAGAAAGAAAGGGAGAAGGAGAGAATTTGGAGTAAATGATTAGAAAACATTTAATTTTTTAAAAAATGTTTTTAGTGTATTTCTTCAATTAACAAAGATAGCGGGGTTGCACTTTTTTTTTATATTCATCTTAATAAATTTATGTGTGTTTTATTAAACTTTTATTTATTTTGAATAATATATTAATTTACTTACTTTGATTTAATTTATTTTCAATTGATATCTTTTTAACTATTTATACTCATAATAAATTTAAACTAAACTTAAGTAATGTTCAACAACAAATATAAGTCTTCCTAATTCCAATTTTGCAGAAGATAAGTTGTCCACTCTTGCCTTAGCTGCTTTATGGTGTCTTTGGGTATAGGAGATAAATTGTTGAAGCACTGCACAATTAAGAAATATTCATTATGGTTTGATATATGTTCAAAGAAAATTATTGAAGTGTGATGTTTTTTTAAAGTAAGCATGATTATATACCTCATTCCAGTCATCTGTAATGCCAGCTCGAATGGTCTTAATCCAAGACATCACATAGTACCCACATTCCCATGAATCTAGCTGCTTGTTACACTAAAATGAAAAACTAAATATAGTCAAGAATTAAGATCATTGAATAACATAGTAAATGAATTAAAACTATAAATGCACCCAACCTTTGGATACAGGACTTAATTTAGTTGACCTCGAGATTTACCCATTACTTTATTTACATTAAAACACAAACTAATATTAATATAACTATCAAATCATAAAAAATTTAGGAGAACATGAATTTCAAAGTCCAAAATAGGCAAAAGACTTACCCTTGAAGCATGTTTCTAAAGTCATTTTTCATCTTCCTTTGCAGCAAACAAAAGAATACAACTGTACATTGTTTGGGAATGAGGGCAACCAGCTGCCAGTGAGCCCTGTTTCGAACATGATAAATAACTAGTAAACTAATTAAGTAAACTTTAATTAAATGTTATGCATAAAACAACACATACCCATCAATGTATGGCACAAGATATATGTCTTTATTTGACTTAGCCATCCATGTTTGCAAATAATTTTGTTTCATTTCAAATGTGTTACCACAACGTTGAATGGTCTGAGGTTCAACAAATCCGTAAACAGAAGACTGACCTTGGTCTATAACGACTGTGTCCATGTACCTATAACAACAAAGTTAAGTTGTTACAAACTAGTAATCTAAATAAAAATATTATGGTAGACAAAATTAACTATCTTACATGCACCATAGTTGAATAATGAAAATATTCAACATCTTGTGATACGCAGGGCCCAAGCCCAATAAATAAAGTCCACAAAACCAAACCAAGAAGAAGGACAAAGAAGTCATTTACATAAAGGGAAGGGGGTGAGCTTAGTAAAGATGTAGTTGCTGTTTACACCGCACATGAAACCCACATGTTTCACACCGTAACTACTTACACATCATGGAGTACCTCGGCTGAAATACGTGGAGTGCACACGTTCCATACCATTGCATTGTTGATTATAGAAGAAGTGCACATCTTCCACACAACTGCCATGTGTTGGAAATCCGCGTCTTTCTTATCTTCAATCAGCACCATTAGTAGTATAAGCACTCCCTTATAAATTTGCTTGTATCAGCTTACGCAAAAACTTTTAGATCTTGAGAATTGAAAAGATGATGAAATGTTTCCATCCATTTCTCTTCTGAAATTCCTCCTCCCGTGCTTCTTCTAAATCCTCTCCACCTAACTTCCTTTCAATGGTGAAGGCTTTCTGAGTTAGTTCCATCCACCGAAAGCACATCAAGCATATCACAATTCCATATCCAGACACCACCACTGCATCGTTTGTCTTTTCTTCCACCGTATATCTTTGTTGCCATCACTTCTTCATTTGGCAAGCTCACGGACTAGTGGAATAGCACCGTAGATGGAGCTATCAAGTGGTATTCAGAGCCACATTGGAGTTCTAGAGGCAACTAATAACGGTCTAAAAACCGTTATTTTCATGCTTAAATATGATATCAAAACACACCCTTTATGGCTTAGAATGAGCTTAAAATCAAGTAAAACCTGAAGTTAAGTCATGTGAGAGTCAAAAGTTGGTTTTAAAGATATTATGCTTGTTTTTACATTGTTTTGTAGGGTTTTAAGGTGAATTGAAGATGGAAGGGAAGTAAGGTGGACTTAGACACGTGAAAGATGAAGAAAAAGGATGAAAAGAAGGGTCAGAAGAACCACTAAGCGTAAGAATGGACCACTGAGCCTCCAGGGCGATTTGAGGCAAACCGCTCAGCGGTAAAACTAACCGCTCAGCGGTCACGCGACTAAGGGGGAAACCGTTGAGCGGTTTATTTAGCCACTGAGCGGTTATCTGTTTTTATTAGCTCGTATTTTGTGATCTTTCTGTTATCTTTTTAGTCTATAAATAGATCCAGTGCGAATCAAAACTGATTCTTTTGGCAGAGAGAAACGTCCACAACAGCTCTACACTCCTTGGAGGCCGTTCTTTGGATGCTTAGGCTCCAAATTACTCAATCTAGGGTTTATTCTTTCATTCTTCCATTGTATTTCATCTAGTTTCACCATGATTATGGTAAACTAAACCCTTTGTTGTTGGGGAACAATGTAATCTTTTTAAACTCTCATATATCCAAATTCTTATTTACTTTATATGCTTGCATATGCTTGATTTATCAATTGTTGGGTTCCTTACCTTTGCTTAATGCTTTTATCGTTTAACTCATTCGGTAAATGTTGTTTGTCTTTATTGATACGGAGACGTACAATAATGTCATGAACTGGGGGGAATTCCTTGATTAAGCTAATACCGCTTAGAGATAGGGGTCGGACGATCAATTGTATTTTACTTCCATTTATCATGCATTATTAGTTACTAGGGGAGGCTAGAGATAACAAGCCGGTAATTAGTAATAGGCTCTTTTTGCCAAGAGATTGGGTTAAGGGTAGACCAAGAAAGTTTGCATGACAATATAATAAATAAGCAAAGTAGATAAGAAGAGTAGATATAAGAGAGTGAATAAGATGAAATTGTAAACCCCAACAACTCCATTCATCCATAGTTTTTCCTTGTCAATTGAATCATTGCATTTGCATGTTTACTTTTGCATTAAAAACCTAAGTCAAATTCTTTTCTCAAGTCTTACGCAATTAGGTTACACAAAAGTGAAGGCCTAAGAGTCCTTTGGGAAACGATACTTGGACTTACCCATTTTATATTACTTGATAACGATCTGGTACACTTGAAAGGGACTTAACAAGTTTTTGGCGCCGTTGCTGGGGACTCGTGGTTTATCTTATCTATTAGTGTAAATTGATTAAATTTGACTTGATTTTATGTTTATTTTTATTTTTGTTCTAATAAATGTTTTCTAGGGTTTTGTGCCTAACGTTTGTAGAATGTAGTATGGACAAGAATTTGACTATATAGGCACTCAATTCTACCAAAATGCTTTCAACCACTGGTGGGAACCTCACTCATACATGGATCAAAGCCAGTTTGGGCAAGTTGTTGAGCAACAAATTACTCCATTTAAGAAAAATATAGATTCTGATGAACTTCTTTAGAGGATCATGAATTAGGAAATATACCATGTCAAAAACATAGAGGAGAATACAAAGATTGATGAATTTTTTTCGCAGGACATGGATACAAGTTTTTCTTCTCTTAGAAGCATGGGAGAGAGGCAGCAATATCACTGGCAACAACAACTCTCTTCACCAATTGAAACGTGTGGGAGGACAATCAACAACTATGTCAACAGATAGATGATGTGACGGAACAAGTCAAAAGCCTTAATGAAAAGTTCGACAAATTTTTGGAGAATACGATTCCAAGAGCTATGAAGTTACCTTCAGGAATTGGGAGACACAAATTGGTCAGTTATCTAACATAGAAGTTAACCCTATGGAGGAATGTCAATCCACTATCTCTGAAAGTGATAAGGTTGTTGATGAGGAGATGGTAGAGGAGGAAAAAATAGAGATATATGAAGAAAAGATAGAGGAGAAAAAAATGGAAAGAAAGGAGGAGAAGATAGAGGAAGAAAGGATAGAGATAAATGAGAAGAAGATAAAGGAGAAAAAAACAGAGAGAAATAAGGAAAATATAGAGGAGGAAAAGATAAAGATATATGAAGAGAAGATAGAGGAGAAAAAAATGGGGAGAAAGGAGGAGAAGATAGAGGAAGAAAGGATAGAGATAAATGAGGAGAAGATAGAGGAGAAAGAAACAAAAAGGTTGAGTGAGGGAGAGAAAGATGAGGAGAAATAAAAAGAAGTGGTTGAGAGAAAAGAAAAAAAGAAAAAAAGTTCAAAAATAAAAAAGAAGAAATCAAGGAGAAATAAAAAGAGAAAGTTGAGGGAAGAGAAGATTAAGAAAAAGAGGAAGAGAGGAAAGAAGAAAAGATCATATGTAAAACCTCTTCCTCATCAAAAGAAAGATCATAGGAAAGAAAAGAAGTTGAAGTGCTTTATTGAAATCTTCAAGAAATTGAAGAATAAAGTTCCTATGATTGATATATGGAAACAGGTGCTTGGTGTTCTCAATATTCTAAAGAAATTCAGCAGGAAGAAGAAAAAGAAAAGAATATCAAGTAAAGAGAATCAACACCTACTAAGGGGTGTTTTTATTCTGCTTTTATCTTTCTATTTTTATTTTTCTGTTTTTATTTTTCTGTTTTTATCTTTCTGTTTTTTTAAAAAAAAAACGAAAAATTAAAATAATATCTTTTACTGTTTTTATTTTTTCTCAAAAAAAAATATAAAAAATGAAAATTAAAAAACAATATATCTTTTACTGTTTTTATTTTTGGGCTAATTCTGTGCTCAAGTGCAGTGTTCTTTAGTATGTGTAGGATAAAATTTGTACTAGGAGCATAAGATCATCAGGAGGCAGATAAGGAAGGAGAATTGGTTCACAAACACCCTGATGTGGAAAGTGACAAACCCAAACCTGGCACACCAATGAAATTTCAGATTAGGTTATGGGTTGTCAAGACTATCAAAGCAATCAGAGCGCGCTTTTGAGATTGAGAATCCTTAGAGTTGGTGACAAGGAAATTTTCGAGATTTTGTTGGTGTCATGAAGGAACGAAGAACGCCAACATAGAATATCAACACCTACTAATGGGTGTTTAGGCTTTACCGGGTTAAGCTAATGACGTTAAACAAGCGCTAATGGGAGGCAACCCAGGTTTTTTTTTTCTTTTGTACTTTGAATTTATAGAATAGGTTGAACTTTATTTTTGTGTCTATGCTTGGCTTGTACACTGGTTCTGATAATGGTCTGATGATTATATTGCATGATGAGTTATTCAATGATGATTGAATGTGGTTGATGATTGGAACTGTGTGCATGTTGATATCCAGGTGAATAGTTCACTAACTATGTGAACAAATGTGTGGTGATTTATGATTGTGATTATGATGCTAAGCAAGATTTATGAGTGATGTGTGAGAAAGCATGTTGTGTGAGGTATTGAGCTCTAGAGTTTTCATTGATATATGAACTGTTCACAAGGAAGTATGAATGATATTGCTTGAGTCTTGATAATTGATTAAATTGCTTGTTGATGTTATATGATCAAGGCCATGTTTGGAAACCCTTACTTAGCCAAAATTTCGCTCAAAGTGCTTAAAATATTATACCCTTTTTGAACCTTGGCCTTAAACAGGATGAAAACCCTTATTTTGAAATTATTTACCTTGAGTTGGGTTGAGAATAATTGTATGTGTTGAAAAAGTTCAAGTTTAGGGTTGTATGGGGAAATTTGAAAGGCAAAAGAAAAACATTGAGCTCAAAAGGTTGAAAAAGAAAAATGCATGAAAGGAAAATAAGTAAAGAAAAATCATGAAAGATGAGCTCAATGTAAAAATAAAAGAAAAAGGAAGAAGTTGGGAATGAGTGAGATTGGTTAAACAGAGAGTTGTGCTTGAACTTTGAATGATAATATAGCTCTTTTAACTAAAGGATTTTGTATTCCGAAAAAACCAAATTTTTCTTAATAGCCCAGCCTCATTACAAGCCTTGGAAAAGTCCTTGTGATGGCATTTGCATGTAAGGATTATGATTGTTTTAGATGAATGGCAATGTTGTTTTATGTGACATGTGAACAGTAGAAGAGTGGAGTGACCTTTTAAACACTTGAGAGATTGAGTGAAACACTTGCTTGGTGAGAATTGTTGAAATCCATGTTTACATCTATGCTTAGTGGATTGATCATTCATACATGAAACATCTATTGGGAAATATGGGCTTATGTGAACTGAATTGAATTGAAAGCATGCATGCATATTGACAAGATTCCACGGAAAATCTGAGTTGAAAAATAACTTGTTGCGAGGAAAAGGATTTTTTTTTGAAAGTGTTGAACTATTTGATGAAAAAGTGGAAAGCCAAGTTTTGTCTTGTTTTCTTGAGGACAAGCAAAGTTCTAAGTTTGGGGTTGCGATAACAGTCTAAAAACCGTTATTTTCATGCTTAAATATGATATCAAAACACACGCTTTATGACTTAGAATGAGCTTAAAATCAAGTAAAACATGAAGTTGAGTCATGTGAGAGTCAAAAGTTGGTTTTAGAGATATTATGCTTGTTTTTACAATTTTTTGCAGGGTTTTAAGGTGAATTGAAGATGGAAGGGAAGCAAGGTGGACTTAGTGATGGGTGTCGCGGCCCATACAAATTTGATTGCATGTGAGAAATGCAGTATAGCTAGGAAGTGACTCCTAGGTTGTCTCTCAAGGACCAACTACGGTTCGAGAATTAGGTCAGACACGAAGTGGGGGGGTTTCGAAAGGTTTTGTGAATGCGGATGAACTAAATCAAAAGACAGATGCAAACAGAAATGTAAAAATGGAATCAAACACAAAATTAAAGCGGTTGGTCATCAACTCAATTACTATGCTTCCTATCCCAGATCAACTACATGTACAAACTACTCTAATCCAAATGCGACACAAATCACCCAACTAAGCGAAGGCTAATTCGGTCGTCAAAATTACAGACTAAGCGAATGCAATGCACAAAATTAATCAATCATCCACCATACAGTTTAATCAACTAAGCGAAGAATTGACACCGATTAGGTAACTAAGCGTATGCCTAATCGCAGGCAGACAACAGATTAAATAGTGAGCAGAATCAAAGCAGCAGTATGACAATTAAAGTTCAAAAGTCTCAAGGAAGCAAAACAATCTTATTAATGACCAACTCAACTAAGTTAAACTAACATCACAATTAAATTAAAAAAAAAAAAAAACTTGCATGACTCCTGAATTAAATTCCAATAATTAAAGGCAACATGTAAGATCACAATGCAACGAGAATATCATTTAAGAGAAGCTGTGTAAATAAATGACATAATCTTTGAACGAATTTAAATGCAACCATAGGTAAAAGGTGAATGAGACATTACAACTTAGACTGAAATTAAATGCAAGTGGTCACGGGATTCAACGAATTAAAAATTTGTAAACAAAAGTAAATGAACTAGCTCATGAATGCAATCCAATGTCGAGAACATAAAAAAAAAAAAAAAACTCACGGACCAAGTGTGAATGAAGAAAAGAAACAAAACAGCTCTTGAAAATAAATATGTGAACAGTATAATTAAAAAGGAAATGCACTAGCTGATTGACCGTGTGCTCCCTTACGAAAATAAAATGTGTGTTCTATTCTAATGAAAATTAAAATTACGCAGCTGCTTCCAGTCCAAACTAGCGTGAAGAACCGTGACACAAGCTGCAACCGAGCTCTCTATCCCACATCACCCTCCATGTTCAATGAATTGAATAATCCTCTGAGTGATGGCTGTCTCCAAAATGAAGCAATCCCGAGAGACCTTCCCCTCTACCCTATTGCCAGCGTGGAGTCTCTTTAAACTTGAATCCAACCTTCTTCACGGACGTGTGGATGAACGGCCCAAGCTACAAGATTGAGGAAATGATGTTGTGGTTGTCATCATTGCATGCTGGACCTTTGCTTGTGCTGTTGGATGAAAAATGGATGGGTCGCTTCAGATCCAGTCCTTTCTGGACCGTGGAGTTTGAAGAAGGCTGGACCGCTCAAATTCCTATTGTTGGCCGTGATGCTTCTTTTTGACATGGCAGCTGCTGGTTTTGATTGAATTAATTGCCCTCCATGTGATATGAAATCAGCATACACTTCAAATCCCAAGTGATTTAGCTTGTTGCAGCATGTTCAAGTGGGTAATGGCTGCACACATCTTTACTTCAATGCTAGACAACGTTTTAATTTTTCATGGGCCACTTGCTTTCTCAAACAGCTTGGTGAACGTAGAGTTGGTTGCTTGACCAAGCTGTTGTGTGCTTCCATCAATGCAAGTTCTCCATAAATCGTCAAGTGCGTGTGTTATTAAAGCTGGACCGTGTGCTTATTTCTCCAAGCACCTCCTTTCCACTAAAAACACCAATTGCAATCCACTTCTCCAAACCTGCTATACCGTGCAGCCAAGGCATGACACCACACTTCCTTTTTGTTTCTCGGTGGCAGCTAGATGCACGTGGAGCTGCTCTCTTGAATTGCCCAAGGCCCGCTGCTATTGTGTGCGTGTAGGTGTGGCCTGCTGCTTTTCTTCAAAGCTTGTTAGACCATGGTGCACAGAAGCTGTTGTTATCAAGTGCTGGACCGAGCTGTGCATGGTGTGGGTCGTAGCATGGCTGTGGAGTTGTTGGACGTCACATGAATGTGGGTTGCTACACTTCTGTTTTTTTATATTAAGCCTCATTTACATGGAATCAGCTGTGTGCCTTTCAAATAATAATTCTAGTGGCTTCTCTTTCTTTTTTTTTTCTTAATAACAAAGTAGGTCGTGCATCACTTATCCACTCCATGTCATTCCAAAAAAATAAATCCACACCTCCTTTTTTTCATTATAGCTGAAAATATAATTGATGTGGAATTTCTCTTTAAGTTCCAAAATATTGTCCAACAATTTCCCTACAATTAATAATGCATATAATTAGCTCAGATAATTCAAATTAATTAAAATTAGAATTTTCGGTCAAATTAAGCATAATTAGGAAAAATGAGAAAATACCAGACATTTAAGCACAATTCCCTGATTAATTTTAGCACAATAAACTAAGTGAAATCAATAAAATATCGACTCATAAAAATAGACCACACTTAGTCTTTTGCACTCCTGGGCAAAATCAAGACGCAAAACAGGAAACAATTCAACAGACATCAGGGAATTGACACAGACTTAGCAGACAAAATTACAGTCCTCAAGAATTCTGGACAAGGAAAAGTAGTAGATAGTATCCACAAAGAATCAGAGAAAACACATACTCAGATAAATCATCCAAGCAATTCCAAGCATGGCAAGATAATCAATCAGTTCAAGAGGTGAATCAAAAGTAACAGAACCTCACAGATGCGCACTATCAGTGTTTCTCTCAAGTGTCTAAGGTAAACGATGTCAACTCAATGCACTCATGAAAGCAGGCAACAAACAGACTTGGCAAGCCTCTAATATCAACACTCAAAACAAATATGCATGTTCAAATCAAAAGGTCTTTTATGGGTGAAATGGGGCCAAGGAAAAGGGAGGATAAATATGGATAAGAAGCTACAAACCAAAAGGAATGGAGGAGCAATGGGGAACAAGTGAAAACACAGTCAAATAACATCAAAACCCTCTAATTCAATCCTCTTCTTGACTCCATTTTTCACACATTTTTTTTTCATTTTTCTATATTTTTTTTCTTTTTTTTTCATCTTGGACACAACTCTAAGAGACAAGATACACAACATATTTACAAAAAAAAAAACAAGAAGAGGAACCAACTAGCCAACTCATTTGAATCCCCCGGGAGACCACACTTATTCCCAAAACAATTCCAAAGCTCCAAAATTCTCTAAGGTTAAGGTAATCATGGTTTTTCACTTAGGGCTAGTGTATAAGTTTCAAAACAAAGAAATGGGGAAAGCATAGTGATGGGTGTCGCAACCCACACAAATTTAATGTGCAAATAAATGCAGTATAGCTAGGAGATGACCCCTAGGTCGTCTCTCAAGGACCAACTGCGATTCAGAGTCAAGTCTAACGCCAAAAAAGGGGGGTTTTGAAAAGATTTTTTTTTTTGTTTGTGAATACAACTGAGGAAATTAGAAATAAAATTAAACACATCTGAACATCAAGTAAGGCATTAATGAGAGTGAAAATGCTAATCCCAACACTAGACTAAACAAATATTTAAACACAGTTAAAACTATTAAATGAAAAAAAACTAAATTAACAAGATTAAACACAATTAAACATATAATATAAAATATTCTATGACAAAGCAAACAAGAAATAATAAACTTTCTCTACCAATTCACGACACACGTGTTCAACTACCAAATGAATCAAGATGTCTCCACGTGGTGCTACCCCTAGGGTGTCACGGTTTGGCTATGAGCTTTAACTTTTCCAGAAAATGAATTGAAGGTGCACAAGAGAATCTGCCGAGATCGTGCTCCATTCAAGCTTAACATTTTTCACCAACCCAATTGAATGCAAGGAGAAGGTAATGCACAAGTGTGGCCCACATCCAGAGATGTTAGACGCGCTGCACCGATTTTTTTGAAAGCAACCTAATTGACAAACTTAAGTCCTCCATCAAATCTAATTAGCCCATGTGCCAAAAGTCTAGCTATCACATCAAAGGAAATTGGCATGTGAAATTCTCAAGCAAAATTCAAGACGAGAACTCTCCTTCAGAGTACAAGAATACTTCAATAAATGCAATGATGAGATGGAACAACAAAATACAATGCACACACGCTGCAGCTATTTCTTCCGAAACCCAAAAGCAATTGTTCATTCCAAAGTAAATGAATCATCACCCCAGCCTAGCTGTCACGGTTAGACACTCAATGCAAGGCAAGTGTTAATGTAAAAGTAATGCCCAGTTTATAAAAGAAACCATCATATCAATTAACCCCTTCCCATCAGNCGAGAACATTNCACACNTAACTAATTGTTGNTGACGTCCATCACCTCAAGNTGCAAGGCTTTTATCAACGTTGAATTCTAAATGGTTAATGGAAATAAAATAAAGCAATTTTCCTTCAAGGACAGTGATGTCTCTGCATCCATTGTTTGCAAGCATCAACTAACTTCCTTATTCCATCATTAACCACGGTACTGCTATGGACTCACAGAGAAAGAGTATGAAAGGTAACTAGCAACTAGATATGACCATTGCTTGAAGAAACTAACGCATCCCAATGCAAGGAAAGAGACTCATGCTGTAACTTCTTGTACCACCTACCGTGACAACTTTCAACAAGGAAAAGCAAGAAAGAAATTCTTATTTCCTTTACGCTCCCAAGTTGTAACAGCACATGCACACAATGCAACAATGAGAAAGTTCTTCTCTTTTTTCATTCACCAAGACAACCACTGTTCATTACAGAGCTCCTCCCCCAAAATACATTTTTTTTCGTTTTTTCTCTCCATTCCCGTGTGACGCCTCTGCCTCACCCTAGGACCGTGAGTGTCTTACAAAAATGGGTGGGGTCCACCAAAAATGAAACCCTAATGCCACATCATGTTTTTTTTATACAATTGGGCTTTTGTCTAATCTACCAAAATTAGCCCAAAATTACAAAAACTTGATTTAAAGAGCCTAATCTACTAAATTAAAATTTGACTAATCCTAAAGTGTCTTTGTGGAGAATCTTCACTTAATTGGTGCCCTTCCAAAAGTCTCACACTGTGATTCCAAAATTTCCCTGAAAAATAAAAATAGGAATAATTAAGCTCAATTAATTCAAATTAATTAAAATCAGAATTATTGGTCTAATTAAGCCCAAATGGTGAAAATGACACAATAACTAAGAATTAAGCGCGAATCATCAACACAATTCGGCGCGAAAAACTAAGTTAATGGTATAAAATATCGACTCATCAAAATAGACCACACTTAGTCTTTTGCACTCCTGGGCAAAATCAAGACGCAAAATAGAGAACAGTACACAGGACATCAGGAAGGTGACACAGACTCGACAGCCAGACAACAAAGACTCACAAAACAGAAACAGAGTTGCACAATTCTCACAAAATCTGGACAGTGAAAGGCATAGGCATAGGCAGAATCCCCACACAGAGTCAATGAAAGCAGATACTCACAGAATCATCCAAACAGTTCAGTACATGGAAAACAGTCAATCAGTTCAAGAGATGAATCAAAAGCAACAGAGCCTCACAGATGCACAAAATCGGTGTTTCTCTCAAGTGTTTAAGGTAAATCAATGTCACTCGATGCACTCGAGAAAGCAAACACAAATAGACTTGGCAAGCCTCTAATATAAACACTCAAGCACACATGCATGTTCAAATCAAAAGGTCTTTTCATGGTTGTAATGGGGTCAAGGACAAGGGAAGATATCATATGGATGAGAAACTACAAACCAAAGGAAATAGAGGAGCAATGGGGAACAAGTGAAAACACAGTATACGCACTCCCAAAACCCTCTAATTCAATCCTCTTCTTGACTCCATTATTCACAATTCTTTTATTTTTTTTCTCATTTTTCTTTTTTTTCTTTTTTTTTTCTTTTTTTTTTCATCTTGTCTCTTTTCTTTTCTCTCAATATTGGACATAACTCTAAGAGACAAGATACACCATGTATTTACAAAAACACAAACAAGAAGAGGAACCAATCTAGCCAATTCATCTGAATCTCCCAAGAGACCACACTTATTCCCAAAACAATTCCAAAGCTCCAAAATTCCCTAAGGTTCAGGTAATCATGGTTTTTAAGTTAAGGTTAGTGTATGAGCTTCAAAACAAAGAAATGGGGAAAAATATAGGCTCAAAGGGGTTACCAATGGATCAAAACAGGGTAGGTTATCTGGCTAGAGAGGCTCAATCAACAAAATGCCTTTATCATTTTCAAACATGCTCATGAATCAAGAATTATCAACAGAGTCAAGCCAAGACAATTGTGCAAGCAATCTAGAGACATATCACACATAAGAAAGATCATCAAATGGCTCAAATCTCACACAGGTAATCGGTCACAGTTAATCCAACTCTCAAACATCACGATTATCTTCCAAGCAAAGAAGAGTGTGGAATCCAACAAATCAGAGCATCAATGCAGTGAAAGAAAACTGGTAACCTAATCACAATCCAGAATTCACAAGAAGCATGCAAAATTGTACACAAGACTCAACAAAATTCACTAGAAAATGAAATCTAAACAAAGAACAACCTCCCCTAATAGACCACACTTAAACAACACAATGTCCTCAGTGTGTCACAATCAACAGATCAACAATCAGAACAATCATCAGATACAGACAAAGTGCAATAAAAGTGAGGAGGGAAGGAGAAACGAAACTCCTTGAGTCAGTTGGGAGGGTAGGTGGGGTAGACCAAAGGCGTCTCCTCCACCACTGCATCCAATAAAGAAGGA
>NC_028351.1:22636523-22638217 GCF_000741045.1 Vigna radiata var. radiata | reverse complement strand
CACCGGTTTCCTCTCATCATCCTCCAAGTACACGTACTTGAGGTTTTCTGGGAGCTGTTTCAGCTCAAGAGTGGGTTCCTGCAAGTCAGATTCAAGTGTACTTCCTGCAACGTGGTTAATGCATTCTGACTCTAAAGAATGAACAGGTAAAGGCAGAAAACCCAACTCGTCACAGTCCAAATCAACATCCATCACAGGTGTATCAACAACATCATCAATGTCATCCAAATCATCAAAAACACGCATGTCATCAATACCCTGGACATCACAATTCTCATCCAAATCAACATCCAATTCAACATCATATTCTAGTCCTGATTCTAACTCAGATACTATGCATGAATGTACAGAAGATAGAAAATAATGTTTCTTCTCATGCATAGAACGAAAATCATCAACAACAAATTCATCAACAATGTCATCCAATGTATCAATTCTCAACACAGAATGGTCCTCAGTTGGGAATTTCATGGCATCAAGGATATTAAAATGCACAACAATATCAATAAATTCCATAGACAATGTCCCAGCATATACATCAATCTTGGTACGGGCAGTTTTCAAAAATGGCCTGCCTAGGATAATGGGGGCGGATCCATGAGAGAAACCGTCCTCCATCTCCAAAACATAGAAATCAGCAGGAAATATCAATTCACCTACCCTAACCAAGACATATTCTATATAACCAGTCGGGTGGGTAACACTCCTATTGGCCAACTGAATGACCACACCCGTGGTTTGCAAAGGACCAAGAGACAGAGATTTATAAATAGACAATGGCATGACATTTATAGATGCACCCAGATCAAGCATAGCATTTTCAAATTTATTGTTCCCAATCACACAAGGAATGCAAAACGTACGTGGGTCCTTGCACTTTTCGAGAATGTGCTGGACCGACTTACCAATAAGAGCTGATACATTCCTTCCCATGCTAATCCTTTCATCGCCTTTCATCTTCTTCTTGTGCGTGCACAACTCCTTCAGAAATTTGGCATACTTGGGTATCTGTTTGATGGCATCGAGTAGAGGTATGTTCACCTCTACCTTCTTGAAGGTCTCCAGAATTTTCCTATCCACCTCTTCAGTCTTTTTGCTGGGAAGTGCCTGTGAAGGGAATGGAAGAGGGATAGGTCGGTCAACCAAAGGAGAAGGTGCGGCCGCGGTGGTGGTGGAAGAGGGAGAAGGTCCACCTGAACCACCGGCTGGAGAAGAAGATCTACCCTCCTCACATGGCCTGCGTGGACCGTCATGGTCGTCCTCTCTAGGACAAGTGGCAGGCATGGGTGTAGGTGTAGAAGCGGGCTCAGGAGGCACAATAGTCTGCTTCCCTGACCTGAGGGTAATGGCACTCACGTTCCTAGGATTCTGCACAGTCTGGGAGGGTAGTTTATCAGAATTTTGAGACTGTGCCTGGTTCATCTGAGTAGCCATTTGACCCATTTGGTTAGTGAGACTTTGTATAGAAGCTCTCGTCTCCTGCTGAAATTGCATATTATCTTTTTGAAACTGCAGGTTTTGCATAGTCATCTGTCTCACTAACTCTTCCAATGAAGGCTCAGAAGAAGTAGATGGTTGGGCAGCTGGTTGGGCAGGTGCCTCTTGCTGCTGCTGTTGTTGTTGCCTTTGGTGTTGTTGCATAGGTGGAGGCACATATCTGTTAGGTGCTCCGGCATTCTGGAAAGGTGGCGCCT
>NC_028351.1:22615955-22635518 GCF_000741045.1 Vigna radiata var. radiata | reverse complement strand
CGTACAACCAATCCTTAGCAACACCTTCCAATGAATGAGGGAACGCCTTCAAGAAGATGTGCTCTTCAGGAACATCATGAGGTTTCATCGTGGAACAGACAATGTGGAATTCCTTCAAATGCTTATGTGGACTCTCACCTGCAAGGCCATGAAACTTGGGCAACAAATGGATCAGTCCAATCTTGAGAACAAATGGAACGTCCTCATCAGGATATTAGATGCACAAGCTTTCAATATCGAAATCAGGTGCAGCCATCTCCCTAAAAGTCCTCTCACGAGGTGGAGGTTGTGCCATATTGTTCTCAGTATGAAAAATAACAGAATCAGAATCAGAATCAAGTGCAGATGCAACAGATGTAGTGGATGCAGTATGCACAAAGTACTCAGCAGTGGGATGCATAGTATCTAAAGGAACAGACTCAAAAATAGACTCTAAAGACAAATTCCTAGAATGCCTAACTAACCTATGAAACGTCCTATCAATTTCAGGGTCAAAAGGTGGTATGAATCCAGGATTTCCTCTAGTCATGCACTAAATCACAACACCCTATAATCATGAAACAATAGCACAAAAATCTCAAATCACAGAAAGCAATCACAAGACACAACAAAGACTATCACAACACGTCAAAACACAGTCACAAGACACACAAACACAGACAAAAGACTCAATACTGAACCGTTGGTTCCCGGCAACGGCGCCAAAATTTGATGGGTGTCGCAACCCACACAAATTTAATGTGCAAATAAATGCAGTATAGCTAGGGGATGACCCATAGGTCGTCTCTCAAGGACCAACTGCGATTCAGAGTCAAGTCTAACACAAAAAAAGGGGGGTTTTGAAAAGATTTTTTTTTGTTTGTGAATACAACTGACGAAATTAGAAATAAATTAAACACATCTGAACATCAAGTAAGGCACTAATGAGAGTGAAAATGTTAATCCCAACACTAGACTAAACAAATATTTAAACACAGTTAAAACTATTAAATGAAAAAAAACTAAATTAACAAGATTAAACACAATTAAACATATAATATAAAATATTCTATGACAAAGCAAACAAGAAATAATAAACTTTCTCTACCAATTCACGACACACGTGTTCAACTACCAAATGAATCAAGATGTCTCCACGTGGTGCTACCCCAAGGGTGTCACGGTTTGGCTGTGAGCTTCAATTTTTCCAGAAAATGAATTGAAGCTGCACAAGAGAATCTGCCGAGACCGTGCTCCATTCAAGCTTAACATTTTTCACCAACCCAATTGAATGCAAGGAGAAGGTAACGCACAAGTGTGGCCCACATCCAGAGATGTTAGACGCGCTGCACCGAGTTTTTTGAAAGCAACCTAATTGACAAACTTAAGTCCTCCATCAAATCTAATTAGCCCATGTGCCTAAAGTCTAGCTATCACATCAAAGGAAATTGGCATGTGAAATTCTCAAGCAGAATTCAAGACGAGAACTCTCCTTCANAGTACAAGAATACTTCAATAAATGCAATGATGAGATGGAACAGCAAAATACAATGCAAACACGCTGCAGCTATTTCTTCCGAAACCCAAAAGCAATTGTTCATTCCAAAGTAAATGAATCATCACCCCAACCTAGCTGTCACGGTTAGACACTCAATGCAAGGCAAGTGTTAATGTAAAAGTAATGCCCAGTTTATAAAAGAAACCATCATATCAATTAACCCCTTCCCATCAGNCGAGAACATTNCACACNTAACTAATTGTTGNTGACGTCCATCACCTCAAGNTGCAAGGCTTTTATCAACGTTGAATTCTAAATGGTTAATGGAAATAAAATAAAGCAATTTTCCTTCAAGGACAGTGATGTCTCTGCATCCATTGTTTGCAAGCATCAACTAACTTCCTTAGCAACTAGATATGACCATTGCTTGAAGAAACTAATGCATCCCAATGCAAGGAAAGAGACTCATGCTGTAACTTCTTGCACCACCTACCGTGACAGCTTTCAACAAGGAAAAGCAAGAAAGAAATTCTTATTTCCTTTACGCTCCCAAGTTGTAACAGCACATGCACACAATGCAACAATGAGAAAGTTCTTCTCTTTTTTCATTCACCAAGACAACCACTGTTCATTACAGAGCTCCTCCCCCAAAATACATTTTTTTTCGTTTTTTCTCTCCATTCCCGTGTGACGCCTCTGCCTCACCCTAGGACCGTGAGTGTCTTACAAAAATGGGTGGGGTCCACCAAAAATGAAACCCTAATGCCACATCATGTTTTTTTTATACAATTGGGCTTTTGTCTAATCTACCAAAATTAGCCCAAAATTACAAAAACTTGATTTAAAGAGCCTAATCTACTAAATTAAAATTTGACTAATCCTAAAGTGTCTTTGTGGAGAATCTTCACTTAATTGGTGCCCTTCCAAAAGTCTCACACTGTGATTCCAAAATTTCCCTGAAAAATAAAAATAGGAATAATTAAGCTCAATTAATTCAAATTAATTAAAATCAGAATTATTGGTCTAATTAAGCCCAAATGGTGAAATTGACACAATAACTAAGAATTAAGCGCGAATCATCAAGACAATTCGGCGCGAAAAACTAAGTTAATGGTATAAAATATCGACTCATCACATAGGCTCAAAGGGGCTATCAAAGGATCAAAACAGGGTAGTCTCTCCCAGTACAGTGTGGTTCGAGGACGAACCAGACGGAAGCTGGTGGGCATGCGACACCCGGGCACTGATGAGGGCGGGAAGTGATCGCCGGTGCAAGAGGCATGGTGCAGGGGGCACGGACAAGGAGCAACTCCTGGCAGGCTTCCAGTGGAAGGGGTACATGGACGAATTGAACATATACCGGAATGAGAGGGATCTAAAGACTGTATAGGTATGGGACTATACAGTTGAAGGATAGCTTAAATGAATTGATTTGGCTACTCATATCAACAAATGCATTTGCTTTTCGGTAGCCTAACTCATAAGAACTCCATGGTTAAGCGTGCTTAGCCTAGAGTAATTATGGGATGAGTGACCTTCCAGGAAGTTTTCTCGAAAAGTGTGTGAGTGAGTACAAAACACACTGGAAAGCCTCGTGTTGATGTGTGGGGGCAGTCAACAGTCCCTGTAAGTTGCCGGGGCGTTACACTCAACAACAAAACTGCCTTAATCACTTTCAAACACGCATATCCATCAAGAATTATCAAAAAGAGTGAAGCCAAAGCATATGTGCAAGCAATCAAGAGACAAATCACACAAGAAAGAACATAAAGTGGCTCAAGTCTCACACAGGGTATTTCTGTCACAATCAATTCAACTCTCAAAAATCATAATCATATTTCCAAGCAAAGAAAAGCAAAAACAATAACTACCTAGAAAACAAAAAATTTAATACCTAGAAAAGAAAAAATTTAACAAAGAAAAATTAGAATCTCCCCCAATAGACCACACTTAAACTACACAGTGTCCTCAATGTGTCACCAGCATAAGATCAGTAGTAAAAATAGTCAATAGATCATGGACAAGTGCAATAAAAGTGGGAAAGGGAGGAGAAGGGAAAAGAAAACTCCCCTGATCACGGTGGCAGTTGCCAATTTTGGACTTTCAGGGAGATGTCTTCCACCACAGGATTATTAATCTTCAAACTCTCGTGTATACTGGCACCCTTGTCTTCCACCGTGGGTGTGTGTTGATCAAATGCATGTGTACCTCCTACAACATGGTTAGTACATTGTGGCTCCACAGAAATAACATGCAGGGGTATATCACCCAATCTCAGTGTAAGAGGGTGAACCTCAATTATACCCTCAGAACATGAATCAATTTCAGAAATAGAAACAATATCAATCACAGGTTCAGATTCATGTTCAGTGCATGGAGAACAAACATTCAGATGTGATGGCAAAAAGTGGTTCTCATCATGCAGAGAGGGAGAATTAAAAACAGGCTCATCAACAACATAATCATCAACATACCTATCAATAGCATAATCATAAACAACTGAATCAATCATAGGTATGTTTACCTCCACTTCCCTGAAGGTTGGTAGAGTGGTGGAAGGTGAAGATGGTCTACCTATCTCAAAAGTGTTGCTAATATCTGCTTGGTCCTCCAATTCTTCATCAGTCTCCTCAGGTGCAAGAGTAAGGACATAAGAGTGTGGGAAAGTAGATGACGCAGTAGTAAGCTCATGACTCTGCTCCCCATCTCCTATGTGGATGGTACTAACATCATCTGGAAGATGAACAGTCTGGAATGGTGATTCCTCTGAAACTTGAGACTGTTCCTCAATGAACTAAGTGACCATCTGCCCCAACTGATCAGTCAAAGTTTGAAGGGAATCTCGAAATTCCTGCTGAAACTCCTGATACTGCATAATCTGATCTCCGGTTTCTTGTTTAATCTGCTGACACTACATAATCTGAGTTCTGGTTTCCTGCTGAAACTGCATATTCTGAGCAGTCATCTGTCTCAATAACTCCTTCAATGTAGGCTCAGAAGAAATAGAATGTTGGGTCGATGCCTCTTGCTGTTGTTGTTTTTGCTGCCTCTGATTTTGCTCTTGCGGCTGCCTGTTGTTGAAGATGTTTGGAGCATAAGCGTGAGGCACATCAAGAACAACAGGGTGGTACAAAGAAGGACAAGCATCCGTATAATGGTCAGTGGAAAGACATATATCACACAACCGCGCAATAGATGCAAATGGAGGTGCTGGTTTCTAGTTGGATGTCAACTGTGTCACCAAACTCAAAAGATAATCAAGCTTGCTTTCCAAATTTCTATCAACAACAGATGAAGACTGGGCAGGCTCATGAAACTGCAGCTGTTGTGGTTCATGGACAGGTGGAGAAGGCATACAAGGAGTCTGGAATGGTGGTTCATGATATTGACGATGTGGAGTACCATACCACCCTAGGCTAGGATCATTCCACCCAGGATCGTTGCTATAACCATACCGCACAGGGGAGAATTTGTCAAGAAACTGATGCTCAAGATATTCCCAACTGGTGACGGATCCTGGAATAAGACAACAACACCAATCCCTTGTCACTCCATGTAATGAGTACTCGAATTCCCTTACGAACATATCCTCGTCCGGGACATTTGGAGGTTTCATTGAAGAGCTTATGGTGTAGAACTCCTCCAAATGTCTATGTGGGCATTCACCTGCAAAACCATGAAACCTAGACAGCAAATGTATCAGTCCAGTGTTGAAAACACAACGAATATCCTCCTCATCAAGTGGAAATGGCTCCCTAGGAGCACTCTCATAAGATGGAGGAGGAACCGTTCTGTTCTCAACATAGAAATCAGTAGGAGAATCATAATCATAGGCACAAGTTGAAGAAGCAGTATTCACAAAATCGAAATAGGTCGACATGGGAAAGAAAGAAGGGGGAAGGTGGAAGAATGGAAATGTTAAAAATTACGAAACAAACAAATCACACAACAATTAAATATGTGACACGCACACACACAAGAACTCACACACAAAACAGAACATCACACTCACAACACAAGACAACACAACGACACAAACACAAACACAACACAACACAAGTCACACAAGACAGACACAAGACTCAAAACTGAATCGTTGGTCCCCGGCAACGGAGCCAAAATTTGATGGGTGTCGCGGCCCATACAAATTTGATTGCATGTGAGAAATGCAGTATAGCTAGGAAGTGACTCTTAGGTCGTCTCTCAAGGACCAACTACGGTTCGAGAATTAGGTCAGACACGAAGTGGGGGGGGGGGTTTGAAAGGTTTTGTGAATGTGGATGAACTAAATCAAAAGATGGATGCAAACAGAAATGTAAAAATGGAATTAAACACAGAATTAAAGCGGTTGGGCATTAACTCAATTACTATGCTTCCTATCCTAGATCAACTACAAGTACACACTACTCTAATCCAAATCCGACACGAATCACCCAACTAAGCGAAGGCTAATTCGGTCGTCAAAATTACAGACTAAGCGAATGCAATGCACAAAATTAATCAATCATCCACCATATAGTTTAATCAACTAAGCGAAGAATTGACACTGATTAGGTAACTAAGCGTATACCTAATTGTAGGCAGACAACATATTAAATAGTGAGCAGAATCAAAGCAGAAGTATGACAATTAAAGTTCAAAAGTCTCAAGGAAGCAAAGCAATCTTATTAATGACCAACTCAACTAACCTAAACTAACATCGCAATTAAATTAAAAAATAAAAGAAAAACTTGCATGACTCTTGAATTAAATTCCAATAATTAAAGGCAACACATAAGATCACAATGCAGCGAGAATATCATTTAAGAGATGTTGTGTAAATAAATGACATAATCTTTGAACGAATTTAAATGCAACCATAGGTAAAAGGTGAACGACACGTTACAGCTTAGACTGAAATTAAATAAAAGTGGTCACGGGATTCAACGAATTAAAAACGTGTAAACAAAAGTAAATGAATTAGCTCATGAATGCAATCCAATGTCGAGAACATAAAAAAAACTCACGGACCAAGCATGAATGAAGAAAAGAAACAAAACAGCTCTTGGAAATAAATATGTGAACAGTATAATTAAAAAGGAAACGCACTAGCTGATTGACCGTGTGCTCCCTTACGAAAATAAAAAGGTGTGTTCTATTCTAATGAAAATTAAAGTTACGCAGCTGCTTCTAGTCCAAACTAGCGTGAAGAACCGTGACACAAGCTGCAACTGAGCTCTCTATCCCACATGACCCTTCATGTTCAATGAATTGAATAATCCTCTGAGTGACGGTTGTCTCCAAAATGAAGCAATCCCGGGAGACCTTCCCCTCTACCCTACTACCAGCGTGGAGTCTCTTTAAACTTGAATCCAACCTTTTTCACGGACGTGTGGATGAACGGCCCAAGCTGCAAGATTGAGGAAATGCTGCCGTGGTTGTCATCATTGCATGATGGACCTTTGCTTGTGCTGCTGGATGAAAAATGGATGGGCCGCTTCAGATCCAGTCCTTGCTGGACCGTGGAGTTTAAAGAAGGCTGGACCGCTCCAATTCATATTGCTGGCCGTGATGCTTCTTTTTGACATGGCAGCTGCTGGTTTTGATTGAATTAATTGCCCTCCGTGTGATATGAAATCAACATACACTTCAAAGCCCAAGTGATTGAGCTTGATGCAGCGTGTTCAAGTGGGTAATGGCTGCGCACATTGTTGGAAAATAAAGATCAAGGTTCACTGTGAAAATCTCTCATTTAATGTTGATTTTTATCGCATTTAATGTTGATTGCTAATTTGTTGTGATTAGATTAGATTTTTTACTGTTATTGTTCTTTCCTGATTATATGCTTTGATTTGTAACTACTCCTAAAGTTAAGGGAGAACCATGTATTATAAAATAGTGCAATACATTGAATAAAATAAGAGATGATTTTATCCCAAAATATATTTCTTCATGGTATCAGAGCGGTAATCATATCCTGAACCATGCCCTCATCCGGTCAATCATCCTTCACCACCACCGGCGAGAACTCATCCTCAACCGGATCCTCCCTTAGCCAAATCGCTATGGATTCCTTCACTCCGCAAATTACAAACCATAAACTCTCTGGTCACAATTATCTTTCGTGGTCACAATCCGTTAGTATGTTCATTCGCGGAAAAGGAAAAGATGACTTTCTTACCGGTGAATCGGTTCAAGCCAACACTGTCATGCACAAAAATAGTGAGCATAAAGCCCTCCTCACCTTCGCCGACAACCTTTCATGGATTGTTGATTCTGGTGCATCAGATCATATGACTGGTAACTCGCCTCTATTCTCTATATTGAATTCGTGTAATTCGAGTGCCACTGTGACAATTGCCGATGGAAGCAAGTCACCGATAAAGGGAGTTGGAACTGTTAAACTTTCTGAAAAACTCACATTGAATCAAGTTTTTTACATTCCTGATCTTAAGTGCAACCTCTTGTCAGTGTCAAAATTAAATAAGGATTTGAAATGCTTAACAGTATTTGAAAGCAATTTGTGTCTGTTTCAGGAGCGGGAGTCAGGAACGACNATTGGATGTGCNAAACTCATAAATGGGCTCTACCATTTTTCTGCAAATAAACCAAGTCATCATCCTCATCCACGAGAGTCAATATCACCGTCTTATCCTTGCTGTTTTTCTTCAAATAAAATTGGTGATGTTATGCTTCTTCATTACCGATTAGGTCACCCTAATTTTGGGTATCTCAAACACTTGTTTCCAAATTTGTTCATTAATAAAAAGGTGGATGATTTTTTCTGTGAAGTGTGTCAGTTGTCAAAACATACTCGTGCATCTTATATTCCATTACCTTATGTTGCATCAAAACCTTTTTCAAAAATTCATTGTGACATTTGGGGAGCCTCCGAAGTCTCTTCAATCAATGGAGCTCGGTGGTTCCTCATTCTTGTTGACGATCATACACGTCTATGTTGGGTTTATCTTATGAAAACAAAATCCGAAACCATATCAATAATCAAGTAGTTTCACTCAATGGTTATTACTCAATTTCAAACTCGAATAACCAATTTTCACTCGGATAATGCAAAAGAATTTTTCAACAAAGACCTTAGCAATTTCTTCTCATGTAATGGAATTACTCATACGAGTTCATGTGTTTACACACCTCAACAAAACGGTATTGCAGAACGTAAATTGTGTCATTTGTTACAAGTAGCCCGGTCAATCACGTTCACCTCTCATGTTCCTAAGTTTTATTGGGGTGATGCTATTCTCACCTCGGCATATTTAATCAACCGAATGCCTTCAAGAGTCCTCAAGTTCAAAANACCATGTCAGAAACTCCAAGAGTTATTTCCAGCTTACCGGTTAGTTTCCCGAATCTCTCCAAAAATCTTTGGGTGTTCCTCTTTTGTCCACTTATATAATCAGGGAAAACTTGATCCAAAGTCAATTAAATGCATATTTGTGGGATATTCACCAACTCAAAAGGGTTACAAATGTTACTCTCCCTCACACAAAAAATATTTCATCACCATGGATGTTACATTCAATGAACAAGAATCCTTTTATCCAAGCTCTTGGCTTTAGGGGGAGAAACAAAATCATGTTGAACCCTCAATCTTGTCCTCAGTTTTTCCAACACCCATACCCTTGCCAACAACCGAACCATCTCAAATTTCACGTCAGTTTGATGCTGCCAGTCCAACCACCACGAGTCCGTCAATTCCAATTATCCCAAACACGAGTCAGTCTAGTGTCCCAAACACGAGTCCATGTCCAGCAGAAGAAGATAGAGCTCGATCACATATTCAATCTGAGTTCTTGGCTTCTGACACTGAGCAACATGAAGAGCAACCAAGTACTACTAATTCATCTCAAGTTCCTATGTTTAATGATACTAATGTGGATCTCCCAATTGCACTAAGAAAACAATCTCGATCATGCAGCCCTTATCGGATGGAGGACTACATATATTATGGAAATTTGTCAGATAGCCACCATGCATTTATATCCTCTCTTGATGCAATCCAAATTCCACAATCCATTGAAGAAGCTCTTAGCGTCACTGAATGGAAGCAAGCCGTACAAGTTGAGATGAAGGCTCTAGAAAAGAACAACACATGGGAGTTAACAACTCTTCCTCCGGGTAAGAAAGTTGTGGGTTGTCAATGGTTGTTTACGATAAAGCATAATACAGACGGAACTGTGGATAGATTAAAAGCAAGATTGGTGGCAAAGGGGTACACTCAATCCTATGGTCTAGACTATAGTGAGACATTTGCCCCCGTAGCAAAACTTAATACGATCCGTATCATACTCTCTCTTGCAGCAAATTTAGATTGGCCATTACATCAATTTGATGTGAAAAATGCCTTCCTCAACGGTGATTTGTAAGAAGAAGTATTCATGTGTATTCCTCCCGGTTTTACTACTCAACAAAATTAAGGCAAAGTGTGTAGACTCAGAAAGTCATTGTACGGGCTGAAGCAATCTCCTAGAGCATGGTTTGACAAGTTCACTAAAGTCTTAAAACAAAACCACTACAGTCAAAGTCTAGCCGACCACACATTGTTTACTAAACACTCATCATCTAGGAAGTGCACCATCCTGAGTGTGTATGTAGACGACATTGTAATCACAGGAGATGATGTCGAGGACATAGTTCGGCTTAAGACTCTTCTTGTTGCAGAATTTGAGATTAAGGATCTCGGTCAACTACGATACTTCTTGGGAATGGAAGTTGCTCGCTCTAAGCAAGGTATTTCGGTATCTCAGAGGAAATATACAATGGATCTACTCAAGGAGACAGGTATGATCAATTGCAAACCTATTGATACCCCTATGGACCCCAATCATAAACTGTATAGCCGAACAACTGAAGCCGGAGTTGATCGAACACGTTATCAAAAGCTTGTTGGAAAGCTCATATATTTGGCTCACACTAGACCTGACATTGGGTTTGCTGTAATTATGGTGAGTCGTTTCATGAACAACCCATCCGAGACTCACTTGGAGGCTGTTATGTGAATTCTGAGGTATTTGAAATCAGCCCCGGGCTTAGGTTTGTTATTTAGAAAGTCTGACAGTCGGGGAGTTGAAGTGTTCACCGATGCTGATTGGGTTGGTTCTCCAATTGATTGGAAATCAACCTCAGGTATGTGCACCTTTGTCTGGGGAAACCTTGTCAGTTGGAGAAGTAAGAAGCAAACCGTCGTTGCTCGAAGTAGTGCAGAAGCAGAACTCCGATCTCTTGCGAATGGTGTACGTGAAGGATTATGGATTCATAGATTGTTGGGTGATATGAAGATATAAATTAGTGGACCAATTAAGCTGAATTGTGAGAATCAATCTACACTGAGCATCGCCAAAGATCTAGCACAACATGATCGTACCAAACATATCAAGATAGACAGACACTTCATCAATGATCACATTGAGAGCAAGCAGATTTCGCTGAATTTTGTGCCTTCAAAACACCAAGTTGCTGATGTGCTTACCAAGCCACTTTCATGCGTGAACTTCATTGATATGACAAACAAGCTTAATCTAGTTAACATCTATGATCAAGCTTGAGGGGGAGTGTTGGAAAATAAAGATCAAGGTTCATTGTGAAAATCTCTCATTTAATGTTGATTGCTATCACATTTAGTGTTGATTGCTAATTTGTTGTGATTAGATTAGATTTGTTACTGTTATTGTTCTTTCCTAATTATATGCTCTGATTTGTAACAACTCCTAAAGTTAAGAGAGAACCATGTATTATAAAATAGTGCAATACATTGAATAAAATAAGAGATGATTTTATCCCAAAATATATTTCTTCACACATCTTTACTTCAATGTTGGATAGCGTTTTAATTTTTCATGGGCCACTTGCTTTCTCAAACAACTTGGTGAACGTAGAGTTGGTTGCTTGACCAAGCTGCTGTGTGCTTCCATCAATGCAAATTCTCCATAAATCGTCAAGTCCGTGTGCTATCAAAGCTGGACCGTGTGCTTATTTCTCCAAGCACCTCTTTTCCACTAAAAACACCAATTGCAATCCACTTCTCCAAACCTGCTATACCGTGCAACCAAGGCATGACACCACACTTCCTTTTTGTTTCTCGGTGGCAGCTAGATGCACGTGGAGATGCTCTCTTGAATTTCCCAAGGCCCGCTACTATTGTGTGCGTGTAGGTGTGGCCTGCTGCTTTTCTTCAAAGCTTGTTGGACCATGGTGCACGGAAGCTGTTCTTATCCAGTGCTGGACCGAGCTGTGCATGGTGTGGGCCATAGCATGGTTGTGGAGTTGCTGGACATCACATGAATGTGGGCTGCTGCACTTCTGTTTTTTTATATTAAACCTCATTTACATGGAATCAGCTGTGTGCCTTTCAAATAATAGTTCTAGTGGCTTCTCTTTCTTTTTTTTTCTTAATGACAAAGTAGGTTGTGCATCACTTATCCACTTCATGTCATTCCAAAAAAATAAATCCACACCTCTTTTTTTCATTATAGCTTAAAATATAATTGATGTGGAATTTCTCTTTAAGTTCCAAAATATTGTCCAACAATTTCCCTACAATTAATAATGCAAATAATTAGCTCAGATAATTCAAATTAATTAAAATTAGAATTTCCGGTCAAATTAAGCACAATTAGGAAAAATGGGAAAGATGAATAAAAAAGATGAAAAGAAGGGTCAGAAGAACTGTTGCGCGTCAGAATGGACCGCTGAGCGTCCAGGGCGATTTGAGGCAAACCGCTCAGCGGTAAAACTGACCATTGAGCGGTCACGCAGCTAAGAGGGAAACCGCTGAGCGGTTATCTATATTTATTAGCTCAGATTATGTGATCTTTCTGTTATCTTTTTGGTCTATAAATTGACCTAGTGCGAATCAAAACTGATTCTTTTGGCAGAGAGAAACGTCCACAACAGCTCTACACTCCTTGGAGGCCGTTCTTTGGATTCTTAGGCTCCAAATTACTCAATCTAGGGTTTATTCTTCATTCTTCCATTGTATTTCATCTAGTTTCACCATGATTATGGTGAACTAAACCCTTTGTTGTTGGGGAACAATGTAATCTTTTGAAACTCTCATATATCAAAATTCTTATTTACTTTATATGTTTGCATATGCTTGATTTATCAATTGTTGGGTTCCTTACCTTTGCTTAATGCTTTTATCATTCAACTCATTCGGTAAATGTTGTTTGTCTTTATTGATAGGGAGAAGTATAGTAATGTCATGAACTAGGGGGAATTCCTTGATTAAGCTAATACCGCCTAGAGATAGGGGTAGGATGATTAATTGTATTTTGCTTCTATTTATCATGCAATATTAGTTACTAAGAGAGGCTAGAGATAGCAAGCCGGTAATTAGTAATAGGCTCCTTTCGTCAAGGGATTGGGTTAAGGGTAGACCAAGAAAGTTTGCATGACAATATGATAAATAAGCAAAGTAGATAAGAAGAGTAGATATAAGAGAGTGGATAAGATGAAATTGTAAACCCCAACAACTCCATTCATCCATAGTTTTTCCTTGCCAATTGAATCACTGCATTTGCATGTTTACTTTTGCATTAAAAACCTAAATCAAATTCTTTTCTCAAGTCTTACGCAATTAGGTTACACGAAAGTTAAGGCCTAAGAGTCCTTTGGGAAACGATACTTGGACTTACCCATTTTATATTACTTGATAACGATCTAGTACACTTGTCAAGGACTTAAGAGCAACCATGAGCTAAGTTTTCCTTTCAGATCCGTATTGTCATTGCAATTTCTTCACTGTTCTATTTTGGTGTACTCTTTCATGTAGTTTTTGCATCTTCGATTGCTGATTGCGTCGTGATTTCTTACCAGCTTTTCTTGCTTTTATTTCGATTTTCATTTTCATTCGTATCGTTTCAATCTTGAGTCATTTTAATTTTGATAAATTTGTTCAGTAATGTCAAAGTCATGTGCAGTGATTTGCATTGTTTTAATTGTCTATTGAATCTAATGTGTTTGCTACAAATCCACTTGCTATGAGTTAAACAGATTCTGCACATTAATACACGATGTTCATCTGTGATAAGCTATGAAATTCAATTTTGAATGAGCTTGATGGCATTTGTGAACTCAGAATTTAAAACTCTAAATCAGTTGTATAGTAACTGCGTATAGGGTTATTGTTACTATTTCATTGGCTTTCAAGTTAAAAACGCATCTGCTGATTAATTTTTCTACTGCTCAAAATGATGTGCATTCCATATAAGCAATTACATGTTGCGGCATAGCTTGGAAGCATTGATTAAATTACAACAGAGATTCTAAAAATAGTTGACCGATCTGCATAATCCTTGTTTGAGTTAATTTTTTTTTCTGGTTTTTGAATCTGGTTTAGCACTCAAATTTTCTAGCTAACCATCGAGTACCAATTCTACCACTTTGTGCAAAATTCAACTGGCATTTCTAATTCATTTTGAATGCCTAAAAGTCATTTGCATCTATAAAATTCAAAATTGGTAGTGGACTTGATTGAATTAGTGAAAAACATGGAACTATACCAGTCAAATTCTGAATTACTCGTGTTTCACCTCAGCTAATAGCACAAACAAGTTTAAAACAGCTAACCAAACTTGTTCGTGTTATAAAACTGAGAGTTTAAAGACAATTTGGTCCAAGTCGTATCTGAGTTGCCAATTTTAGGCATTTCAATGTTTCTGATACAAGTTGGATTGAATATTCAGTGCATATGTTTTGGATGTTATGTGCAATTTTAGTTGAATAGGAATTGGCAGCAAAAGCTTAGTTTGTATTACAGTATAACAACTATGCAAAAGTATAAAAAAAAAATATACAAAACAGTAACAAAAAGCAGATACAAAACCGTGCCAATTTTGGATCACTAATTGTGAAGTGCAATAACATTTCACTTAGGCATTTTTACAAACAATTTTTCCTAATTGACATGTGAGCTTGAATTTGATATTATGCAACTTGTATCTTGTTTCTTGCTTTTTGAATCTAATCTAGAGCATTTCCTAGGATCTTTTTTAGTGCCTCCGTTATTGGAATTCCTTTTAATTGATTGCTTTTAGTTGTTGGATTTCTTGCCTACCACCTGTTTGAAAAAAAGGTGTTGTAGTGCAGTCTTGTCTGAAGCAATTTCGATGCAGCTAAAATATTCATTTCACTAATATTCTGATTGATTTGTGATCTGATTGAGGTGTCTTCGAAAGGAATTCGACTAGCCAGAGGTTCTTCATCATTGGAAGCATCTTAGGGAATAGAAAATTAGTGGAATACACAAAGGAGGGTGGCTCTCGGTGCTGCAAAAATTGGACTCATAAGCTGCATCACTTTACTACAACTGCAGTTTGCTTCATGCGTCATTAGCAGATATAATTAAAAGCTTCACATTTCTGCAACTGTGAGATTTGAATACAACACGTAAACCAACCAAGAATTTCCTTGAGAGAAGCTAAAGTTGCATTGCCAAACCCACCTCTTTGTTCTCTTGATTATTTTTGGAATAGTTCAATTGTTTTCTTTGATTGTAAAAGGCCATTTCCGCAAGTGATTTGAAAGATCCAAAGTTTAAGCCTCAGTTAGGAGACCTCACCTTTCTATTTTCATTGTGACTTCTCATCTAGGAAACTTAGAGTCCAACCTTAGTTGTTTTTCCTTGTTTAATTGTGTTTTCTTTTGTGATCTTAGAAGTGATATTTGAGTTACAATAGCAAAGTAAGTAACCTAGAACACTTTTGACAAGGAAAAGGCTTGGTACTTAAGTAACCCTAGTGGTTCACCTCCCTTACCTGGAATTTGTTCTTTGGTGAAATCTAAGTAGTTGTAACACAAGAAAACTTCTACCATCACAAAAATGTCAAAGTGTCATTCCCAAAGTGTTAGTGACTTTGAGGAACAAATTACTCTTAAAGACATTTCAAATCAACTTAGAGAGTTAACTCAATGGAGAATTGACACTAAAAGAAAAATGGAATATGCTCAAGAAGATAGAGAAAGACAAATCACCATAATTCAAGATGAGTTGAGAGTCATGAGAGATGAGCAAGGAAGAGTGCGGGGAAGTAGGAGTGGAGATTCCCACCAAGAGGGAGAGAGCTTTAGAATGGGAGATTATTGTGGGGATTATTCTTCTTTTAGAAGGCATAGGAGGGAAGTGCAAGAACCACCTTCCCCTAGAGAAGTCAACATTAACTTGCCTCATTTACATGCAAAGGATGATGTAGAGGCCTTTTTAGATTGGGAAATGAAGGTGGAGCAACTTTTTGCTTGCCACCAAGTTAGTGAAGGGAGAAAGGTTCCTCTAGCTACCCTAAGTTTTCAAGGGTATGCCATGTATTGGTGGACTGTGGAAGAGAGAAGGTGCCACCAAAATCCTCCAATACAATATTGGAATGATTTGATCATTGCCCTTAGGAGGAGACATATTCCTTCCTACTATCATTGAGAGCTTATGGATAAACTCCAAAGGCTACAACAAAATTATATGTCTGTAGAACAATATAGAGAAGAGATGAAGTTGTATATGATAAGGGCAGGAATTGAGGAAACGGATGAACTCACAATGGCTAGATTTTTGAGTGGGCTCAATTATGAAATCAGAGATAAGGTTGAATTACTACCTTATATAGATTTGGATAGTCTTGTCCAAATGTGTATCAAGGTAGAACAACAAAATTTGAGAAAATCCTCTCTCAAGAGAGCTCAAGTTCAACCCTCTTTTGAAAGAAGAAGTTTTAAAGAAAAAGAGCCTTTCAAACCTCTATCCAAGATTGTTGAGAAACCCAAACAAGAATCCTCTTCACACACTCGGACTAGTGATATCAAATATTTTAAGTGTCTAGGAAGAGGACATGTAGTTGGACAATGTCCCACCAAAAGAACTATCATTCTAAGGGGCATTGATGTTAGCAAAATGATGAATATGAAGTTTTGATGATGTTTAAATCAAGTCAAGATAAATCAAGTCAAGATATATCAAGATTCACGAAGATCCTTTGAAGACTTGTTTTGCAATGGAAAACTTTTGTAATTATTGTAGTTTATTGTTTAGGACTTAGATTTTCATTGGTTTTGATTCCATATACTTTCATACATTGTAATTAGTGTTAAGAGTCAAAATCGCAATGTTTTAATTGATTAAAACTAGTATGAATCGATTAAAACGAGTAAAAGCTGAAAACTCAACTTTTGCTGTTTTAATAGATTAAAATGAATTTTAATCGATTAGAAGTGACCGTTGGAGTTTTCTACTTTTGAAAACTAGTCGTTGTACTCATTTTAATCGATTATAACTTGTATTAATCGATTAAAAGCGTTAAATGGCCAGTTTCGAGAATGGAAGAGTTTTTGCTTGAGTCTATAAATAGGCTCCCTTTATATATCATCAACAACTCTTCCCTTGTGCTCAAATACTCAGAACTCGTTGAGAATTGTGTGCTCTTGCTCAGCTAAGGAAACTCTTGTCTGTGGTGTTGGTACATTGCTACTATGGTGACAGACGAATAGTTGGTTCATCTTTAATGCGTCTAAGGAGGTGCGTGGAAGAGGATCATCCTTCGTGAAGTATTCGGAGGAGGTGTTTCATCCTTCATGAAGTATTCAAAGGAGGTGTCTCATCCTTTGTGAAGACTCAAAGGAGGTGCAGGTTCATCTCTTGTGGTATCAAGAGAGGTGGTTTCTAAACTCTTATAAATTGGTTCTTTGTGAATGTAGTTTGTAATTGTTTTGTGATTAGTGAACGGTTTATCTTGATTTGAGATAAGCGACTGGACGTAGGATTGGTAAGATCCGAACCAGTTTAAAATTCATCTGTGCGAATTTCTCTCAACCTTACTCTTTTATTTATATTTATTATTTGCATAGTAAGATAAATTGAGAAGAAATTAAAAGGCACATATTTATATTAAAGTCCCTTTTGGTTTCTTATTCCACACTAACCATTCCACTACAACCGCTCTGATAATAACGGTCTAAAAACCGTTATTTTCATACTTAAATTTGATATTAAAACACACTCTTTATGGCTTAAAATGAGCTTAAAATCAAGTAAAACACTTGGTTGAGTCTTGTGAGAGTCAAAAGTTGGTTTTAGAGATATTATGCTTGGTTTTACATTGTTTTACAGGGTTTTAAGGTGAATTGAAGATGGAAGTGGAGTAAGGTGGACTTAGACCCATGAAAGAAGGAGAAAAATGATGAAAAGAAGGGTCAAGTGAACCGCTGAGCGCCAGAATGGATCGCTGAGCATCCAGAGTGATTAGAGGGAAACCGCTCAGCGGCTTTTGCTGAGCGATGAACTTAAGCGCCTAGGCGGTTGTCTATTTTTATTAGCTAGATTCTGTAATCTTCCAAACATCAAAAGCTCATAAGTCTCACAACAAGTGGTAGAGAGAGTGAAGGACTGTATTATCTTGAAAATGTCTCACAACAAAACCATAAAAGAAGATTGGCTTGTCTTGCGAATGATCACAAACAAGATAAAAACAAAAAATAAATTTGGTTGTGGCATAAACAGTTGGGACATCCCTCTTTTGGTTATTTAAAAAAATTATTTCCATCATTATTTCATAACTGCAATATTTCTGATTTTTGTTGTGAAACTTATGTTTTGGCAAAAAATCATCGTGTTGTGTTTCCTTTAAGCAATAACAAAACTGATTTTCCTTTTTCATTAATTCACACAGATGTTTGGGGCCCTGCCCCACAATCTACACATAATGGAAAAAAAATGGTTTATCAGTTTTGTTGATGATTGTACTCGGGTAACCTGGGTGTATTTGCTTAAACATAAAAGTGAAGTGTGTGATGTNTTTCGTTCCTTTCATCATATGATCGTTACACAATTTAACACGCATATTAAAGTCATTCGATCAGACAATGGAGGGGAATATTTTAAGACTGAATTAATAGAGTTCATGAACTCTAAAGGCATCTTGCATCAAACTACATGTCCTTATTCACCACAACAAAATGGTGTGGCTGAAAGGAAAAATAGACATATATTAGAGGTGACTAGATCACTTTTGATAGATGGTAATATCCCATCTCATTTATGGGGTGAGGTTGTGAGCTCTGTCGTTTATTTAATTAATCGAACCCCTTCTAGTGTGCTTAACTTTCGAAGGCTTTTTGATGTGTTGTCTGATCATTGTATCCTTCCTCCCATAGTTTATTTACCCCCTCATATTTTTGGATGTGTTATATATGTTCACTTACACCCACATCAACGTACAAAGCTTGAATAACGAGCGATCAAATGTGTTTTTGTTGGGTATGGATCAACTAAAAAAGGTTATCGTGCTTACCATCCACCATCAAAGAAATTTTATATTTCTATGGACGTGACATTTAATGAGCATGAATTTTTTATGTTGATTCTCCACTTCAGGGAGGCAATGAAAGTGAAGTGCATAATCATGATGTTAGTATGTTTGATTATATATCATTGTGTGAGGATCATTCTGCAGCAAGTGAGCCAATCCTAAATATGGACACTTCTTTTCTGGATAATACAGTGTCTTCTGATCATAACCAATTGGCTCAATCTTCTCCACAGGTTCAGCTTGACTCTTCAGAGGTACCTTTTGATCCTATCTCTGATAATACTAATTTAGATGAAATTGATTCTTGTCTGCCTGAAACCACCAGCATTCCAAACAATGAATCTACTACTGTTCAATATAATCTTCCACCTCGTTCTAACCGTGCTCAACCTCCAGCTAAATATGAACCAGACCTCCAAGCCAAAGTTAAATATCCCATTAGTAAATATGTGTCATCTCACAGGTTATCTCAATCATATGCATTATTTGTATCTCAATTATCTTCAATTTCTATTCCTAGTAAGGTACAGGAAGCTTCGGAATATCCTAGATGGACCGAAGCAATGGTTGAGGAGATGATGGCTTTAGAAAAAAACAACACTTGGGATCTTGTGTCCTTACCAAAAGAGAAGAAAACTGTGGGCTGCAAATGGGTCTTTACAATTAAGCATAAATCTGATGGAACTATTGAAAGGTATAAAGCACGACTTGTGGCTAAAGTTAAACTCAATCTTATGGTGTAGATTACCAAGAGACATTCGCACCGGTAGCCAAGCTCAATACTGTGAGAATACTTTT
>NC_028351.1:22584417-22615450 GCF_000741045.1 Vigna radiata var. radiata | reverse complement strand
CTGATACACCAATTGAACAAAATCATAAACTCTTTCAATGCTCAAATTCAGCAAGCATAGACAAAGGAAGATACCAAAGACTGGTAGGAAAATTAATTTATTTGTCATACACGTCCAGATATCACCTATGCAGTGAATGTTGTTAGTCAATTTATGCATGACCCACGAAAGCTTCATATGGATGTTGTTGAGAGGATTTTGAGATATTTGAAGTCCGCTCCTGGTAAAGGAATTTTGTTCTCAAATAATGGAAACTTGAAGGTAGAAGGGTTCACCGATGCAGATTGGGCAGGTTCAAAAGATGATAGAAGATCTACCTCTGGATACTTTACTTTTGTAGGAGGAAATCTTGTAACATGGAGGAGTAAAAAACAGCATGTAGTAGAAAATCTAGTGCTGAAGCAGAATTTAGAGGCATGACACTAGGTGTATGTGAACTTTTGTGGATTAAAAATGTGCTATCAGATTTGGGATTTAAACCAAATGAAGCTATGAGTTTGTACTGTGACAATATTTCGGCTATTGCAATTGCTCATAATCCTGTTCAACATGATAGAACAAAGCATGTGGAGATTGATAGACATTTCATCAAAGAGAAGATTGAAGCTGGAATAATTTCATTTCCTTTTGTAAGATCAGAGTTACAATTGGCTGATGTTCTCACCAAAGGAGTGTCAAGAAGAATTTTTGATGAGTCTCTATTCAAGTTGGGAATGTGTGATATCCATGCACCAACTTGAGTGGGGGTGTTAAGATATGCCAAATATTCTATTAAAGGATATTAGGCAATCAAATATTATGTTAGTTATATTTTTAATATTATTATAATTTGTGCAGATTTGTGCACATGTCTTTCCTTTAATAGATGAAGGATTATAGGATCCTTGTATGTATATATATGGTACTCTATTCCTTGAAATAATACATCAGAATTATTCTTTAAACTTTTTATTACTTATTTAAGTAAAATCATTACATGTTCTTTCTCTTGTTCCACTCCGCATGTACAATGTTAACTCATAAGTTATCTTCATATTGATCTTGCATTTGTGTAGTTAAATGACATTGAACCATATGGCTGACAACATCTAATGGAATAAGGTTTTTGTTGTAGTTTTTCTTGTATGTCAATTTTATTTGTCATATTTTTTGTGTATTTTTGTGCTACAATATAAAAAGGCATATTGCATATTGATATGGAATTGCAATAATATTAATGGTGGAACATGAACTTTCATGTTATTTTGCTTTGAATTAGTCATGAAATGGGTTATAACAAGAAACGTGTCGAGAGCTATTCTAGTTAAGTGTTAAATAGCTAGATATTAGGTAGTAGAGCATGATTGAAAACCAATAATTATGTTGTTTAAAAATCTGAAATTAGTTTAAATGATTTGACTTTTGAATGAAATTAATGTTAATCACTCCACTTGGATAACATAATCCTATGTGTCACTTTAAATTGATTAAGGTCGTCTTAGATAAAGAATGTTGTTGAAAATGGTTGGGGTAGGTTGCATGAGGTAGGGGTAAAAGGGTATATATATTGGCATATTATAATCTGCCCAGATTTAAGAAAAACCTTATTTTTGACTTGCTATAATCGTAAATTTCTGGTTTGCTACAATGTGAATTACCTTACTTAATACTCATATATATGTGAAACTGGTTAAATGAGAAAGACCGTTATAGAAAAAGCATGATCTATTGCAGTTGTGGGTTTAAGCTTATACATGATATTAAATCACATGTTACCATGTAGTTCAGTAAATTATAAGGTTATCAAATTCGAGAGTTTACATAAACTCGTGAGAGTCGAGTAAACTCGACTCGTAAACTCAATTCGTAAAGTTGTAAGAGTTTACTTCAGATAAAAAAATTATGTAAATAATATCTTAATTTAAATAAGTCTACAAATTATATTACTTTAAATAAATAAAATTTATAATTATATTGTTTATAAAAATAAATATTGTAAAACATAAATAGTTTAGTGAAGTGCACTACACTATAAGTAAACTAAAAAATAGTTCAATTATTTTATAATGAACTATAAATTTTTATAGTAGTGATTTTGTCCACCCCTAATATAATGTATAAAATTTAGGTTTCCACCTCTTTACAACCAATGCAGTTAATAGGGTGTGATCCCTTTTTAAATGCTTCAGTTTTGCAATTTGACTAAGTCCTACTTGGTCCAATGTTGGATTTGTTAAGAATAATGATACTTAGACAACATTTTTTTTACAACATTTGAACATCATTTACGTGTATCATCTACGTGTCATTCTGTGATTGTCCAAAATTACTTCACAATCAATAATAATAATCATAAATACCATTATGGACCAATCACAAAATGACACATAAATGATGTTCAAATATTGTCAAAAAATATTGTCTAAATATCATTATCCATTTGTTAAATAGTGTGGCTCTGTCATCCAATAACAATAAGATTCGTGAACATCATGTTTAGGGTTGTAACATTGAATAAACGAATATAATGTGAAAAGATTATCACAAAAATTACATTTGAGAAAAAATTGATAATATACTATGAACTTCAATTATACATTTAAAATTATTTAATACAAATTTAAATTATATATAGTAAATGATTCCTAATATACGCAACCTAAAATACATACTCATTAGAAGCCTGAGGAAGAGGTGATGCCATTACATTCTTTAGATACCAATTTTTAACTTTTAATCTCACTAGTGGAAATTTATCCATTTTAGATCAGAACCAACCAAAGATATAAAACTTAACAGACAATGAATAAAACTGATATTTAAAAAAAATATTTAATAAGCATTAAATTTAAAGAAAATGTTTATTAAATACTTAAAATAATTTGTGTTGTGAATTTAAAAGTTATTTGAATTTTAACAAAATTTCACTGTGACCAGGATCTGTAGATACTGTGCTGTGTAACACAGTATGGTCCTGTCTTCACCTTGTTCGTCTTTTTTTCTCCTTCTTTCCTCAAGGACAACCACGTGCTGCTATGTTTCACAACTTTGTTTTTTCCCTTGAAAAAGTCTCCCTATTTAAAATGCTTACGTAAGTAACTTTACCATTTGTTACAAGCCTGTGTTCTATGAAGTGCACTGTAACACTGTCTTATTCTCTTGTTCATCACATTCAACAACACTGCTAGACATCTTTCCTTTCATTATTGCACGGATTCCTTTGTCTCGTTCTTCATTTTTGTTAGTGTTGAGTAAGTGTTTCTCAAATTAACCTCAGAGATGAGTTAAGAAAAGGAAAAAGACACAGATATCACATAAGTTTTTTTAACTTTTTTTTTTGCATGAAAACCTTGAGTACAAGAGATAAATTACCTAAAAGAAAAGATCACACAATGAAGGAAATACAAAAGAAAGTGCTTAATACTAAAGGGTATTTACCAAAGGCTCTTGTCTTGAAAGAACCTTCAATCTACATAGGATCAAAATAAAAGTACAAGCACTTGACAATATTATCATTGCTGCAATATCAACTCATTTTGCTTCCAATTATGTTGTTCCTTTTGAACCCATGAGAGGATATTTGGTAATAACTCAAATGGTGGGGTTGCTCCTGAATGATCCAAGAGCCTTAGCAGCACCTGCTCTCAAGATGAATTGGTGGTAGAAGGCTGCAATGGCTGCTCCAATGAATGGTCCAACCCAGAAGATCCACTGAACAAACATCAGGAACAAGATTATATCAGACAATAGTGGCACCAATTTTTTATCCTTTGTTACTTCACAAGACAAGTTACAAATTTTAATATTTAATCATATAGTATAAAACTAGCAAGTTCTTGATATGTAAAAAAACAGTTACTGACATGGTCATCCCAGGCCTTCTCTTTGTTGTATATGACAGCAGCTCCAAAACTTCTAGCAGGGTTAATACCAGTGCCAGTTACAGGGATGGTTGCCAAGTGGACCATGAACACAGCAAAACCAATTGGAAGTGGAGCCAAAACCTTCAAATGCAGAACAAAAGCACCATAAGAAATTCATTTGGTTCAATTAAAACAAAAAAAAACGAAACAAGTTGTGCCAAACATATGAATCCAAATTAATTATAAAGATTATTGCAATCTTTGGTGTTATAGGAAATTGTGGATAAATGTGGCAGCTGCAGTAGCAACTATGGTCTGAGAGACTAAAAAATTCTAATTAATGTTGCACATAAAATTGTGGTCGTAGACCCTTCTCTAAAACTTGTTAATAAAATAGGCAAAAAAATGGAAATGGAAACCGATAAACACTTGGGACAGATGGGACATGCCCCATGTGAGGAGCATGGTTTCCTTTGTTATTGATTTGAAGAATCTGAGAAACTGTAAGGAGGAACCTAAAGCTGATAATGACAAATGAGGATGATGCTGGAAACTCTCACGAGATTTGCCAGCTTGGGAAAATGGCATTTAGCATGAATGACACTGTTCAGAACACTTTAATTGTTGGCCTTAAATTTCCACATCAACAAAGACAGATTTGCTTCTGAGGGAAAAAAAAATACAAAAGGAAAGTCCTGAAAGAATCCACTTTTCCCAAAAGAAGAAAGAAAACAGATAAGATTCGTGTGACAAGGCTGTGAAAATCAAATTGCTCCACAGAATCATATATGGTAATGGCCAAATGGACCCATATTTGTAAAGAAATGCTAGCATTTCACTTCAACAGAAAAACATCATGCATTTGGAAATTTTGGAGAAAGGAAGGGATAGGTTCACCACTCTAGGATGCTTAGATGAATAAAAATGTAACCTTTAAGTCAAGAAATATGCCCGCAGGAAAAGAATTCCCACTTTCTTGTTCTGAGGACAAGAACTAGTAATAAAGGAAAGCCAAGCAATGCAAGAAAAGTGGAAATTTTCATCTGAATTGAATGCTGCCAGTGCAATATTTATTACGGAATAAGACTCTAGAGAAAGAAGCCAGAATAAGGATATTTAGATTCCAAAATGAAAAGGAAATCCAACTGGCTAACATATTTAACTGTTTCAAGAATATTAAATATAAAGCTTTCTATAACTATTAATGATAGTAAAAGTAATAGTAAACATAAGTTTTGACTGTGCCAAAACTTTTTATGCAAATGGATAGCATAGACTGTAAACTGCATCATTTCAAATGGGAAATTGTTGAGTGGCAGCAGGTACAACTGCTCAAAAATGGAGTGGACTATTTTTTACTAATTGTTAAGTTCACTGAATCAGGAATACCCATCTTGGTAACCATTTCAAGAACTACAACTAATTTTCTTAATTTCTTAAATACCACTCTACCTAGTTTCACTTAGAAAGCATAGCTAGATGCTTGAAGTTCGGATATCTAATAATAACAAAACCAATTCCCCTCCACTTTTTCTTACCAACAACCAGTCCAAAGTAATTTCAGGAAACTTTGAGCTTCTATTTAAAACCAGAAAGAACTAAGAGTGAATCCATGCTTGCTTAAAAGCACTGTGTATGACTATGACTATATGTTATGATCTTAGTATGCACTGTACCATTTAATCATTGCTTTCAGCACAACTCATGCAAACAACAATTTTCTCTATCTACGGTTAATGTAACAAAAAATGTATTTTTCGAAATGGGGGCATAGAAGCATAAACAAAACTACAGTGCAATAACAATTGAAGACATACCGGGACATGAGAATCTCTAGCATTCCTCTTGGGGTCTGTAGCAGAGAAGACAGTGTACACCAAAACGAATGTTCCAATGATCTCTGCACCCAATCCAACACCTGTGCTGTACCCTTCACTCAACTCATTGGCCCCACCACCATACCTGTGGTAGTAAGCCTTTTGGAAGGCCTTCACCAACCCAACTCCACATATGGCCCCCAAACACTGAGCCACCATGTACATTATAGCCCTTATCAAAGACACCTTCCGAGCCAAGAACAGTCCAAAAGTCACTGCTGGGTTTATGTGACCCCCTACATTCAATACAAAATCACACTTTTCAGAATATTAAGTAACAAAACTTGGTACCAAATCATGCTTAGTTATTTACTTTCACCCCCACAAAAGCACCAGCATCCCAATTTGAAGGCTAACAAACTTGATAGAAGGGAATTAGCAAACAAGAAAGAAGATTTGATAAGCACTCAAAGCCAAAACATACTGGCTATTTGGCTTAATGGGGGTATGTTTAAAGCAAGTTTTTCTTCTATTTTTTTCAAAACAAAGCAGTACCCAACTGTGATTTTGGCCACAATGTTAAGAATGTTTGTAATTTCCCAGAATATCAAGAATTGCAACTAAGTGCGACCAAGTAACCACAGTTTACGACCTAGAACTAGAGCTCAAAGATAGCAGCTTTTCCACTTTGGATGCTAGGAAACCAGAAAATGAAAAGGAAACCAAAGCATTATGTTAGACTAAAGTCCATGCAAGGAAATTAAAAAGATGGGTATGAGATTGAAGAGTGAAGAAAGACCTGAGATTCCAGCAGTGCAGTAAACAAGGATGAAGATCATGCCACCAAAGGCCCAAGCAATGCCAAGAATGCCAACCCCACCACAGAGATCACCCCCAGCGTTTACATCACTCTGGCTCTTGTAACCAATAACAGTGAGCACTGTGATGTAAAGGAAGAGAAGTGTGGCAATGAACTCAGCAATCAAGGCCCTGTAGAAGGACCACTGTGTGAGTTCCTCACCATCAATCAAGGGTGCTGGAGGAGGGTCATGGTAGTCCTTTGCAGAGAAGGAACCACCCTCAACATCATGCTTAGCCATTGCAATCTGCAACCACCCTTTTGACAATGATCAAGAAAAGAGAAAACTGAAAGAGAGGCTCACAGAACAAGAAACAAGGTTGTGTTTGATTAGTGTGAGATGAGAAGGGGTATATATTGAGGTGATGGAGTGACGTTAGAGCACTTGATCAGTGACATTTTTCACTGCAAAACAAAGCCAAATAATAAAAGCAATAAACTTTTTGGTTTCGGTTTGGCTTTCACCGACCTTGACCCCACTTTCACTGCACCATCACCACCACCTCCCTACCCTAACATTCAAATTTGTATTTTTGTGTTTCTCTATTTGTTTTGTCCTTTTGTTCCCTTTTGTAATCAATATATCACACTTCTCTAGTTTTGTATCCCTTCCTTTTAAGGGGTTTAGTTTTCTTCTTCATCTTCCAAGTTTAGCAACTTAACCTTTAAAATATAATTTTATGCTTTTTATTTTAAGACACAAGAAATAATTATCTTTCAAAATGAGGGTAAAATATTTCTTGGTCCTTTAAAATATTTGCATATAATAAATATGTTTCTAAAAGGATTTGGTGTTACTTTGGTATTTTGATAATTAAAAATATTTTGTAACAATTTGTTAGTAATAGGATGGATTAAAATTGATGCATATGATGATTTTTTTTACTTGAAGATGTGAGTTCGTAATTAAAAGTGATATTTAATATCATGTTAAAACTATTATATATATGCATTAGTTTTTCCTCCATTATTAGTATTAAAGATATAAAAAAATAAAAATATGTTTAAATTTTAGACAAATCCAAAAGTTATGTTTAAGTTTTGAGAGATAAAAATAATACAATTTTGGACACTATTTTAAGAATTTAAAAAAAAGGTTAAAATTTATTTTATCCTTCAAATAATATTCACGTGTCTAAATATATTTTGAGCGAAAATAGGAATTAATAAATCTTAATTGCTTATATAATTAAAGTAATTAAGAAAACTACGTTAATGTGTAGATGAAGGTTAATTTAAAATAATAATTTATTTATTTAAAGAATTTAAATTTTTCTTATGTAAAATTCGACCATCATGATAAAGAAACTGAAAAAAGAAATTTAAATTTTAAATTTTTTTAAGCACATTATAATTAAGTAAGATAATATACTTTTAAATATATTTAAAATATAAAATATTTAAAATATAAAATATCCAAAATTTTCTTTTTTTCGTATGACATTTTCATCTGTACTTCGTACTCTATGCATGGAGTCAATACTATGTCAAATCAAGCTCCCAATTCGATTTGGGAAGGCCAGTCAGGATTTTCGGATCAAGAAGATTTATCATGATCTTCGATCAAGGTAGGTTGTCTTAACTTTCGGTATGAATCAGTTTATTTTGACCTTCGACACAAGTCAGTACATCACGACTAGGGATATCAAAGTGAGTCACCCCAACTCATACAAGTTGGCTCACCACGAGTTGGGCTAAAAATAAGTGAGTCCAACCCGACTCACTTTATGGTGAGTTAGAAATTTTACAACCCGGCTCGACCTATCACAGGTTGATGGATTAAGTAGGTTGGTTCACTAACCCATATATTTTGTTTTTCAGTTTTTAATTTTTCAAATTTGCAATGAGGAATAACAATGCGGAGGAGTTATGTCATGAAAGGGTTGCGACGCAAAGGGATTGCAACGTGGAGTAGCTAAAACACAAAGGAGTTACGACAAACATGAATGGTTGCAAGGACGAACACGAATGGTAGGGATGAAGTTGTGTGTGGTGTGGACGAAGCAGAGAGAATGCGTGAGATGTAGACGAAGCAAAGGGAACTTAATTTCAAGTTAAGGTTTGATTGATCTTAGAAGATGAAGCAATTTTTTTTTAAAAAAAAAAAAGTACAGGTGGGTTGTTGTTAAGCTCATTATAACCCGACTCAAACTCAAATAACCCATGGGTTAAGTGAGTTCAACCCTTTTTGATCCATAATCGGAAAAAACTTTAACTTTCAAACCTGACCCAGCTCAAACACGTGGTGAGTCAGGTTAGCTTATAGGTTCCGACTCCTTTTGACATGTCTAGTCACAACCCCATCTTTGACTAAATCTTCTTGACCTTTAGTCCAGATTGACCATCTCAACCTATGACTCGTGTTAACTAGTCACGATCTTCGGTCTAGGGCAATTCTTCAAGGCCTTCAACCCAAGCCGACAGGTCACAACATTATGCTTAGGTTGGCCTATCTTGACATTTGGCTCTCTCAGGTCGATCTGTCTCGATATTCAACCTGTCTTAACCTTCAGCCTAGGCCAACCCATCATGAGCTTGGGCCCGAGCAAACCGAGCTCAGCCTTCGATTAGGGTTGGCCTATCTTAACCTTCACCCAAGACTAGTTAGATATGACAAATAAACTCGTTCCTATTTTGATGGGAAATCCCTACATTGATTAGGAATGAGTAACACCCAATATTTTTCAATTTGGTATGGGGGATGGGCATGAGTATGTGGATATTTGTCCTGTTCTCATCCTCATACCCACCCTAATACCCATTCCCACCCTTATCCTCGTTTCCTATTAAATTAATTACTAAAATACTATATATATAATATTTAGTATTTAGTATACAATCATTCTCGTTTTTTAATTATATACTTTTTTTCTCTTTTTTAATTGTTTGATTTACCATGAAATCAATTCACATTTTCAAGATACTTTATCTCTTATTAGAACTTTTATGTAGTTATGTTCAAAGGAAGTATGTAAATTAAATATTTTTTATGTCTTATATTTGAATATTTTTACTCTTTTTTAATATTTTTATTTATTGTGTATTTACTAAGTAATATAAAAAATTTATCTTCTTTATTTTCTTATTCTTAATGTTTGTTTCATTTAAAGACCTCTTTTTGTTTTGTTAAAACAATTTTCATGATCTCTCACTAACTCAGACTTGTTTAATATCTAAAATGTTTTTATAGATCTTTAAGATATTTTCATTTTATCATACTCTTAATTATACATGTGTTTTTCTTTGTACAATTTCATTCAATGGTAAATCAAATTGTTTCTAAGATACACATTTGACTTCTTTTTAATACTTTTATTTGTTTTTATTTTTATCATATAAAATATTGTTTTGATGTTTTTTATATAATTATTTTTTATTTTCTAACTCATTATCATAAGTCTAATTCTACCACTATAATTGTATAAAAAAAATTCATTTATTATATATAATAATTTAGTATCATTGTCGTGAATTTTCTTTATCAAAATCCGACATATATCAAAGTCCAAAGTATGAAAAATCTATGTTAAATTTTAATTATTATTAGTTTAATTTTTTTTTGTATAATTTGATTCAAGTAGTATATCATAATTTTTATTAGTATATAGAAAAAAACATTTCATTAGAATTTAAAATGTGAGAGTAGGGAGACATTTAAAATATTTTTAAATTTGATTATTTGTTTTTGTAATTTTTAAAAAAGATAAATGTAACATCCCATTAAAATAATATAAACACTGTTAAGAAACTATCACAAGATCAATACAATAGAACAATTTAACTTAAGGAATATATATATATATATATATATATATATATATATATATATATATATATATATATATATATATATATATATATATATAAAAGATATCCATATAGTTATCCAAAATAATTATAAGTCTACCTTTATATACAACACAAAAGAAAAAACAAAAGAACTACTTACACAAGGTCTTTCAAAATATAATTAGATAAACTAAACTCCTATACTCATCACTATCCGTCTATTGCATCTCCTCCCAAAGCTTGCTCCACTGACAAGTCATATCTATCTGCTCACACCAACCAGGTGATCATTGCAAAAAGAAATCAAACATACATAAACAACCAAACAAAGAAATACTCAAAGGGTAAGCTAATGTTAAAAAGAAATAAACATAATATATTAAGATTCATCATATATTACATTTCATACAAAGTTAAACAAACATCCTGAGCATACCATGAACCTAGACCTGACCATCCGGATACAAGTATGAAACAACTAATCAAGAATTTCACCTTAGAAACTCTTTTCAAACCATACTTCAAATACATACATAACCTCAAGAATAAATCATCATATAATTCAATATATACTTTTACACAATCCTCAAAGCCCTAATATGGTTCAAATTTACAAGAAAGCAAAAGAAAGAAAGACTCAAAAGATCTGAATAGGTCGTTCAACGCCCTAAAAGAAATCTTTCTCACTCAGCAAGGAATCTCGCTCATCCACTTCGAATACAGAAACAATGGATTCTTCTCGCTCAGCGCCTATACACATTAAGCTAGATATGGTTCTACTTGCTCAATGCCTATATTTGCTCAACTAGACTGTAGAATTATGCAGAATAACAATTATGCATAATTTAAATCTACCAAACTTAAATTTTCTAACTTGAACATAAATCCCAAAATTCATGGATCCAATTTTGACATTTTAAACTTAAATGACATTCACCAACTTGTTTATGACACAACTTAAACAAAACCATACTCATTTGGTCATGAAATTCAAGTCCTATACACCAAAACATCACTTCAACTCTCACAATTTAACTTTGTCATTCCTAAGAACATTTTGACCAAACTAATTATCTAAGTAAGTTCTAAGTGACCTAAAACTGGCCTCAAACCTCTGTTTTCCCTATCCAATAACTCCTTCAAAATCTTGCCTACCAAAACCCCTTTTTAACACATAAATGACCTATAACTCTACTCAAAATGCTACTTCTCTAATTCAACATCATCTTTTTAGTTAACTAAAACCCTATACAAGTTTCAATTGACCAAAAGTCAGCTCCCAATCATCAGTTCTAACTCAAAAGTCAATTCTCTAAAACCTCTCTATCAAAACCCCAAAATTTATCAAAACCAATCCCAAAACATCCTTCTTTCTCCACAGTCCATACCACATCAGTTTTCTACACAATACAACTTTAAAACTCTGCATCAATTAATTATAAACTAGTCACATACTACAAATATTATCAACAACAACCTTAAATCACCAATAATATGCATTTTACCCAATTTCCATTTCACACATGGTGTCATATATTCATATTTCATCAAACCATATACTTAAGAACCAAATCAATTCAATTTCAATACCATAAAAAACTTCAAAACAGACTATTAGTTTCTACAATTTTATAAACAAAAAAATTAGCTTTCGTTACCTAGTTGGAAGGCTACAACAACTCTACAGAGCACATTACTCTTGTCTCAGCTCAGATAACTCTAAATTATGCCTACAAACCACAAAATCATGATCAAAGTAGGCCCTTAGGACCACTAGTTGACAAAGAACTAACAAGAGAGATTGAATGGCACATGCGAGGGATCCTCTTTGCATGTGTCTTAAACCGAAAACTAAAGAAAAGGAACATAAATTGACTTACTCTATAGGGAAGAATGATAGGTTGAAATTGGAGAACTCACTGTCGTGATCTCCTAGGCACTTCCTGATTTTCAGACAAATGTCTCAAGAGTTAGAATTCTTAAAGAGAAGGAAGGAAGAACTCAGAGAATGAGTTTTACAAAGATGGTGAGTGTTTTAGACAATGAGACGTATTTATGAAATTCTATTTATATTATTGAATTATTTTAACATTAAAAATACTCGGTCTCATTATTATAAAACACCTATCAGTTCTAATACTCCATTTTCTAGGTCTTTACAATTTTTAAATTTTATCAACCTTGTTTCATTAACTTTGCAAATTTAATAAATGTTTTGGTCTTATGAAATGTTATTTTGTACTTTAATTTAAAATGTATACAATTATAATTATAATTTCATTCTAAATATTTGATATTGAAAAAACTACAACACATTTTTTTTTATTGATAATTTGATAATATTAAATTTGCATTGCAAGAAGTTTTTATTATTTTATAAAAATTAATTAATTAATATTGAAACATTAAGAAAATAAGCATGGGTACGGGTGTATATTTGTTACTCAGTGGAGATGGGAATGAGACAAAAATTTCATACCGGTTGAATTTGGGTATATGGATGAATTTTTTCTTTAGAGATTGGTATAGGAAAGTGAAACTCATCTCCGCCCACCTCGTTGTTGCCCCAAAGACCAGTATGTCTCAACCTTCAACTATGACTACTCTATCTCAACCTTTAGCCTAGGTCGTCTTTCATTGACCTTAGGTTCATACTACTTGTCACGAACTTCAACCTAGGTTGGTTTTCCTTGACATTGGCCCATGCTTGTCGAATCAACTTCGCCTTGACTGGCCCGTCACGACCTTCAACTTAGTCGGCACATCTTGACCTTTGGTTGGGCTGTTTGTATTGATCTTCTCGAGCACGCCCCTTTTGACCTTCGGCACAAACCTATCTGTCTTGACCTTTTACTTGGGCTCGCTTGTGTCGATGTTCAGCCTAGGAAAAAGGTCAAGAGTTAGCCCATCTTGAGTTTTTATTTGGGTGGGCTCATTTCGATTTTCATCCTAAGCTAGCCTATCTCGACCATTGACCTGGGTAATTTGTTCAACCATCAGCCTGTGTCGATTCATCTCAACCTCTAGCATGTACCAACTTGTCTTTACCTTCGGTTGTCTTGATATTCGACTCATTTTGAACCGTCTTGAATTTTGATTGTGATTAGCTTGTCTCTATCTTTTATCGGGTTGGCGTATCTTGAATTTTGGTTTGGAATGAACCGTCATGACCTTTGGTCCTAGCCATCTTGTCGACCTTTGATTTGGCAGACTCATCTCAACCTTTGGCTTGGTCGACACAACTCGACTTTCGTCTAACCCGACTCAACTTGAAGTTTGGCTTAAGCCAACTTGGGTCGAGCTTTGGTTTAGGTCGACTTGACTAGAGCTTCGGTTCAGAAAAACTCATATTGACCTTCAAGTTGAAACGACTCGACTCAACCTTTAACCTTGGATGGACTTTGGGAGTTAGAACTTTTTGTTTTACCTTAATCCCAACCCACTTCAAAAAGAGGTTTTTGGACTTAGAGTTTTTCTCACTCATTTGGTGGTCCTATAAATAAGAGTTTATCCAGGAGTTATGACTAGTCATGGAGTACGAATAATTTGACACCTTTATTTATACTAAAATAAATTTCTAAAAAAATGATTTTTGCAAATTTTTAATGACATGAATAAAAAAGAAAAACTTCAAAGACATGTTAAAAGGCATTCAAAACATTGTATATTTCTATTGAGTATGGGTATGCCTCTTGCTTTGTAAATTATAATAAAATGATGACTAAATAGGACATTGTAAGACATTGTAGATGGTTAACTTTGAAGTTGTAGCGTTGGAATTTTCTCAGTGAAATTTTGTTGTGAGAGAAACCTCTAAGTTTTTCTCCCTAGATATAAATTGAAGTTGGTTAATACTTCGATCAAATCATATTTTATTTGTTTACTTGTTTTTCTAATTTATTTGAATAAATTTGTGAGAACTATTTCTGAACATCATCTTTGTGCTATTTATATATATAAATATCTGTTAAAAATTATTATGATTAACTATTATATTTCATATTGATTAACGATTTATTTACATGTTGTGAAAAGTTTAAGTAGAATCTTAGCGTGAATCATATAAAGTAGAAATATGTCACATATTATTTAAAAAAATGTGATTCATGAAAATCATTTATCCCTTAATTTTGATCTTTCATTTCTTATTTAACATAAACATTTAGGGCATAAATTATCACACATTACTAATATTGACATGACATGTAATTATTATATATTACATAACACACGTTTATTACGATAAAAAAAAATTGTGGGATTGGGAAAAGTTTTAAAATATTTCAGAGATTTAAACTAAAATAAATATACGTAAATATTTTATTCTAAATTTAAAGCTGAATAATTTAATTCATTAACCACTTAATTTTAAGAAAAAAATATCAATACTCAAAATAAAAAGGGTAAATATATTGAAACCGAAACTTATCTAATTTAAAGTAGGGTGTTTTTGGAAATTTGGCTTTCTAACGAGTAAATATAAAGTAAGTTGTTTCCAAAAGGCAAAGTGATGAATTGTGCTTCTACACAACCGTTTGATAAGTTTTAGGATGATAACGGGTCGGTCAGATACGAGTGATTACTCACAATTCGACCTGAAAAAAAAAGTTCACTCACTATTTGATTCATTACCTGTATGGATACTCATTTAAAAAATATTCGTGAATATTTTAAAATCTATGAATATCCGTGAATATTCGCGGATATCCATAAATATTTAAAAAATATATTTTTATAAATTATTAAAATAAAATTTAAATAGAATTACAAAAAAATATATAAAATTTACATATAAAACAAAATTTAATTTTAATTAAACTTAATCTTGTAAAATATAAATTAATGTTAATTTTAATTAAATTTAACTTAATAAAATATAAATTAAGTTTTTATTTTTTGCGGGTAGCGGATATCCACGAGTACGGATAGTATAATACCCGCACTCGACCCGTTTATAAGCGAGTATTAAAATATCCGTTATCCGCGGGTTGTAGGTAGTAAATATCTGCGGGTATCAACTATCTGTCGTAGATTTTATCCGCAGATATCTATGGATGCAAATTTTTTTGCCATCCCTAGTAAGTTTCAAGCTTGAACATTAAATCACTTTTTTTAAGGTATAAGAGAAATTATCATGGAAGTGGATCTAAATAGTTGTAAGTAGGACTATCCGTATGATTCATTATTAATAAGCTTTTTTAATCTCTAAATTGGATTAAATTAAGAGAATATTTACACAAAATCGATTAAAAATATTTTCAAAAGAGAAAAGTAATAATAATAAAAATAAATAAATTTGTTGTAGTGTAATACATGAGTTAAAGTATGTTTTGACTAATTTCTTTCCAATTAATTTTGTTTTGGGTATAGTGTAAGCTTTGATGAGTTCTTTGAAGTCTAAAAGTTGTTTTAAAGTGTAAGTTCTATGTTAATAACTTGTTGAAATCATTTAAACGTTGAGCATTTAATGTCATTTAATGTTTGCTCAAAAAAATAAAATGCTTTTTTTTATTATTTTTTAGGTAACTTTTAACAATTAAGTTTTTTTTAAAGATACCAAGTGTTGTATAAAGACTTCATCGTTGGACAAAGTATTGTTTAAGCTCATAGAATTGTTTAGCCAAGTAAAAGCTTCTTTTGTTTTTGTCTTTTCTTAGACAGATAGTGTTTAACTTATTTCAAGCTTTCTTTTTATGTTTTAATCTTTAAATCTTAGTTTGTTTTGTTAGAGACATCGTCTGACTTGTTTTGATTTAGAGAGCTAAGTTGAATATCTTTTTCAAGTATATAAGCATCAAGTGTTTAACTCAAACTTTCTTAGACGCTTTAGGCATAATAGCATTTAGTCTTGAGTCTAGGCGTTTTGACCTAGATGTTTTCCTATTTGCTAAGAACCTATGTGTTTTCCTAAGCTTTTCTATATTGAGAATTCAGGTTTTAAGTTTTGTGTAGGTTTTGGAGATTCATGTTCTAAGCCTTGTGTTTTTATGCTAAGTTGTTTTCCAATTATTTTTCCGTTTTAGTGTTATTTAATTAAACTTCAAAACATGAGAGCATTTAAGTGCATAGACGATTTTGTCTTAACAAAAATATATTTATAGTTAAAATAAATATGGTTTCTAGAGAAATTATGTGTTTTAAAATAATGAAACTCATATATAACGAAACTATTTATATTAAAAATCTTACTAGTTTTAAAACTATTACCAATTCTAAAATATTATTTTCTAGTTCTTTTACATGAAAAATCTCACCCATATTACTTTTTGAAAATAATATTTTACACGATTTTCCTAAAATATATAAATTAAACATTTTATAATTGTTTATAATAGTTTATAAACATATTTAATCTATTAATATTTATAACTCATATCTACCATAATAAAAAAAAAATATTCTCGTTTATGCTCGGATATATAAGAGAAGTGACAAATTTGATATCTAATGAAATGACAAATTTTGAAGTATTATAATTTTGATGTGTAGTTCATTAGATGAGTTACTAACTCATTATGTTTAATTAATAATACACAAAGCGCATAACACATTTGTGGTTTGGATGATAACGGTGTAATTATTTTAGATTATCTATAGTGAATATTTAAATTGAAATGAAAATAAAGTATTTTTGTTTGAAAGTATATGAATATGAAAACGTGGCTAAGAACACTTCCAACATAGAAAACGCAAAAGTTATGGCCCCAAACACCTTGGCGGTTCCATTACCTTACATGTTCCTTTTTTTATCAAATAGATGTTGCTGAAATTTATCTATGATTTTCCTTCCTTTTAATAAATTTTTTTAGATCATTGATTAAAAGTCATGATTAGCCAAGTAAAATCATGATTAGCCATGATTTTTCTAAAGATATGAATGTTGTTTAAGCTCATGGAATGGTTTAGTCAAATAAATGTTTCTTTTGTTTTTATCTCTTTTTATCTAGATAGTTTAGTTTATTAAAAGCCATGATTTATTAATAATAAAATTTTTAATTTCTTTAAATAATTTTTTTTAGATCATTTATTAAAAGCCATGATTATTTGTTTAATGATGAAAAATAAACTTTTACTATTGTTCACCTTGATACCCACTCTCATTTTGTATTATTAAATTATTTTTAATTTATTTGATACTTTATTATGAAATTTATATAACTATAATATTTTATTATTTTTTAATATTAGAAAAAAGAAAATACGTATCCTTTTATACTAAACTTCTTACCATATGATCATATTTTTTATTTCCATACAAAAGCTCTTAAATAAATATTGAATAAAATACAAAAATATGTATGAAAGTTATAAAGTACACTCTTCTTATTAATATTTCTAATTATGTCATTTTCCAAAGAAAAAAAAAAACACATACACACAAAGAAGGTGGACTGGATGTTTCATGTGGAGTAATTATTTTTTTTCACCAGTAAACTGATTTTATTTTCTGATTAATGCTAAGTTGGTCACATTATATGTTTACTTCTTCTTTTTATAATATTACATTTTATTGTTTTATTTCATGTATGGGTTTTTATAATCATAAAATTTTAAGAAATATAATTTGTCTATGAGAGAGTAAGGACAAAGAAGCATTTCTCATTCGAGAATGTCTTATTCCAAGTTTTCCTCATATTAATGATTATTGAAAGGTCAGCACTTTTAGGAGTGCCGACTAAGCAAACTTTTTCTTCTTACCAAACAGAAAAATTAATTAAAAAAAGTTTATCTTTAGAATAGATAATTTATAATAATAAAAAATGAGTTGGAGGTTGAAAAACGATAATATTTAAAGTGAAGAAAAGTCATGGGTCGGTTAATAGAAAGTGCATGTGTACCATTCATCATTGATTTAGGAATGAATGATGAGGTTGCCTCCAATATTCTTTATCATAACAAATAAAACACTATTATTCAACAAATAATTGTTAAGGACTTCCTTTTGTTTATAGCCCATGGGGACCAACTGTTTGTTTCAATAGAATTGTGAAATAAAAAACTTCAATTTATTGATTTTTTTTTCATAACTTAACTAAAACAAACTTCATTTATATTCATGACAAATATTTTTTATGTCTTTTGTTTTATTTATATAACTACTAATAATTATAAGATGAAAAATAAATATGCATCCATATATTAATGATAAATTTTTTAAAAATATAATTTTGTTTATATAAAAAATAAATTATTTATACAATACAGAATTATATATATATATATATATATATATATATATATATATATCCTATTATCACACAATTTCACCTTTCAATTTGTAGCATTTTTTGATAAAACACTATGCTAAAATATTTTTCTGATAAAACTACTATGCTTTCATTGAATAAACATAACCTTTAAATAGGCTAAAAAATAATCGTTTACATTAACTAAATAAAGTTTGAAAGTGAATAAAAACAAAAAATAATCTGACGCACTAGTAGAATAATAATAGAATAAGAAAACCAAATCATGAAATGCACAACATAATTAAAACTAACAAAATTATAATTTTATCCCTTAAATTTTAAGTTTATCTAACAAAATTCTTCCATAAACTTTAAAATGTCCTTCCTTCATCCCGATTAGTTCCTCAAATGATATTGTAGATAAGGACTTCGTGAATATATCAGCTATTTTCCTTTTACTTTCTACGTGTTTAAGTTCCACGCTCCCTCCTTTACCTTTTCTTGGATGAAATGAAAACAAACATCAATATGCTTGCTCCTCTCGTGATTGATTGGATTCTTTGTCAGCTCAATTGTCGATCTATTATCTACTTGGATCAACACCTTTTCTTCTTGGACTATCTTCAAATTCTTTAACAGGTTTCTCAACTAGATTGTATACCGGACACTTCAAGATGCTACCACATATTCAGCCTCACACGTTGATAGTGCAACAATAGGTTATTTCTTTGAGAGTCAAGTAAATGTTGTATCTCCCATAAAGAAGACATGACCAACTATGCTCATTCGGTCATCCACATCTCCGTACCAGTCTTTGTCTGAATACCCACTAAGTCGGTAGTTATCCGACTTAGTATATCATAATCCGAAAGACATAGTTCCCTTTACCTACCTTAGTATATGCTTCAATGCTTTCCAATGATAATATCTTGGCTCTTCCATTAAACGGCTTGTGACTCCTACACTTAGCATAAGGTCTAGCCTTGTGTTTGTTAAGTACCTAAGACTCCTAATCAAGCTTTGATACTTTCTTGAATCAACACGATCCCCTTCTTCATTTTTTGATAGCTTTGTGTTAAGTTTCATTGGAGTGGAAACCAGATTGCACTTCATCATCTTTGCCTTTTTCAGTATATCTTCAGCATACCTCTTTTGAGACACAAAAATCCCTATTGAGCTTTGATTCACCTCCAGACCCAGAAAATATTTCATCATGCCTAGATCGGTCATTTTGAACTCCATCTTCATCACTTCTTTAAATTCCTCAACTAGCTCAAATTTACTTCCCATGAAAATCAAATCATGTACATATAGAGCAACGAACAATATACCTGTTTTGTGCTTCTTTAGGTATAAAGCATGTTCATATGGACATTGCTCATAATCATTCTTCTTGAAATAGGTATCAATTCTTTTATTCCAAGCTCGAAGAGCTTTTTTTCACCTCTTCTCATGTAACCGAAGGGTTGTTATACATAGACCTCCTCTTCAAGAAAATCATTCAGAAATGCAAACTTCATCTCCATCTGCTGAATCTTTAATCCTTGTTGAGTTGTTAATGAGAACAATAGCCAGATTGTTTCCATCCTTGTCACTCGAGTGAACTTCATCATATTCAATCCTCTTCTGTTGTTTGTAGACCTTCACCACAAGTCAGGCTTTATAGCGCTCTGCCTCTCCTTCTACATTAATTTTCTTTTTGTATACCCACTTTACACCAATTGGTCGATCACTTGTGGGTAAATCTGTCAGCACCCACATTTCATCTTTTTCAATTGAGTTGATCTCCTCATCCATAACTTTCTTCCATCTTTCATCAAGCACGACTTCTTCAAATTTTTCATCTTCTGCACTTATTAAAAAACATGTTACATGTACCTCATTAATGGAGTTATCTGAGCTCTTGTTAGTCATATCTTGCTTCAAGCACCTTTTTTGCAAAATCCTCAATTGCAGTTCATACAACCGATTTTCTTCGCTTTTACAAGGGTTGTTAGACGACCATGCTTATCTTTTAAATACAGTACATGGTCCTTCATAAAAATCGAATTACATTTTTCAATTATCTGACCCATGCTTAAAATATTTGTTGGAAACATGATGACTTAGTTTCAACACCAAGAGGGGGGGGGGTGAATTGGTGAGGTTCAAACATCAGAGTCTTTTTAAAATCTTTTTCGCAAAGTGTAAACCTTTACAAAGTTTCTTGAATTGCAAGTAATAAGAAGTTTAAGTGTAGCGAAAAAATAAAGTTGACTGCGCTAAATGTAAAGTCGACTCAAAGTAAATAGTGTAGGGAAAAAGAAAGCAAACACAAAGTTTTTACACTGGTTCGGCCTCAATGCCTACATCCAGTTTCCTTCCACAACCAGGAAGCCAATGCACTATATTAGTCAAGGTTTTTACACAAGATTTCTATAGAGACCTCCACGTCAAAATATAGACAATCTCTCTAACCCTCTAACTAAAAGTATAGGCAGCAACACAAAGATCTGTAGCAAGATATCCCCTCTTCTGCAATCTTTAACCCACTTTGAACAATCCTCAAAGTGTACAAAACTCCACGTTCTCTTCCTGTAATCCCAATAGGGCAGTCCAATCTCCAATAGATTGATAAAGTCTTGATCAATATGATGAACACCAATAGTGCAGAATTTGATCAAACAACAAGCACAACTTTCTTCCTCCTAAAGAAACTCTTCAAAGAAAGATCTCTTCTTTCTTCTTGATGAGTTCTTGGAGCGTTTTCACAAAGATCACAATCTGAAACAACAAATGAAAATGTTAGATCAACCAAAGTCTCATTCTTCTTTGTGAATTACAAAATCATGTCTATTTATAGTTTTTTATGAAACAGACCCTCTTGTAGTTGACTTTGCCACTAATGTAATCTATTGTCATTAGACAGTTTTTAGCAACAGTCATAACAACCAAATTGATTACGCATTTAATTCAATTGACTTGCATTTAATGCTTTAGCATATAATTGAAATATAGTCGTTATAGCACATAAACATTAACAGAATTTCAAAACATATAACTAACTAAGTCGAATTCACTGCACATGCAGTCGACTTTAACACTTCAAAACAGTTTTGAAAAACTTTTCATTTCAAAATTACTCACAGCACTGTTTTAGAAAATCTGTGCAAAGTCACGAGTTTTAATCGACTTACTTCATAATGAAGTCGACTTAAAACTTGCAGATTTTCCACACAATATAAGTTCAACAAAGTGCACGTGGTTTTCTTTTCAGAAGCATATGTAATGCAATCACAAATGATGTATCAAGTATAAAATCAGTGAATATGCATACATATATGAGAATCAACACAAACTTGTTCTTCAAGATATCATTCATAATAAAGAATGGAACATGTAACACATAACAATACATGTGTTATTAATAATGTGTTGTCATCATAAAAAACCAGAACACTGTGAGATTAAAGTTTAGCTAAACCAGTGCTTCCCTTATCAACAATCTTAACAATATTTCTCTTCAGCTTAGGAACATAGTAAATGTCCCTAATCTCTCTAACTCTTCCATCATTCTGCATATGCCGAATTGTTCCACGCCCTTTCACGACCACCTTGGAATCATCTCTGAAAGACACAAATCTGGCCACCACCTTGGGGAGTTTATCAAAGAAGTTCTCATTTCCACACATATGATTACTTCCTCAAGTATCTAAATACCATACTGAGTTGGTAGAATTCTCCTCAGCCTTTGACTTCAAGCATGGTCCAACTTCCGAGTTCTCCACCTTCAACTCTGATGTCAACAGAATCTCCACCTCTTCTTCATCTTCTCCTTCCGTAAGAAGGTTTCTCTCACTTTTCTTCTCAGCTCAACAAAATTTAGCAATGTGACCGGACTTACCACAATTGTAGCACTTCCTCGATCTGCATTCATTTGCATAGTGGCCATGCTTGCCGCACTTAAAACACTCCACTCTTGACAAATCTTCTCGGCCTTTCCCTTGTCCTTAGTTATGCCAATTCTGCTAATCGGTTTGCTCTTCACTATCATTCTCAAAATTACCTAGACCATGTCCACCTCGTCATCTGCCTCCTCGTCCTCTACCTTCAAGACCTCGGCTTTGAGTATTCTGAGTTTCATTCGAGTCAAATTATGCTTGTAGTGTTTGATCGTCGGGATCCCTCTTTTTCTTCTACTTCTTCTTCTTCTTCTTTTTCTTCTTCTTCTTATTCCTCAGTTCGTGGGCCTTTAATGACTCAGATAACTCCTCCATAGTGAAAGTTGACAGATCCTTTGTCTCTTCAATAGTGACCACGATACTTTCAAAATCATCCGTTAGATTTCTCAAGATCTTTTCCGCAACCCGGTTAGGAGGCACCTCTTCTCCGTTCATTCCGAGTTGGTTGGCCATCTTCTACACTCGAGCTGTAAACTCGACAACTCCCTCATTTTCATCCATCTCCATATGTTCAAACTCTCTTCTAAGAGCTTGTACTCAAACCAACTTCACGCGAATATCTCCTTTGTATAAACTAGACAACTCCCTCTTTTTCATCCATCTCCAAATTGTCCATGCTTCTTTTACTGACTTTGCATAAACTATTTTCTCAAATCCCGATTTATTCACTGCATTATATAGAAAGTTCAAAGCTGATATGTCTTTCATCTTTGTATTTTTCAGTTCAACAGTAAGGTTCATTGTCTGATGATCATCATCCTCGAGTTCATTATACACGTCCTCCATTATGTCCCATACATCTTGGGATCCAAGAAGAACCTTCATCTACAAAGACCAATTGTCGTAATTGATCTTTTTCGGCAATTGTGACACACTCATTCCGTTGAGTACGTTTGTCATCTCTCTCACAAAACAACTCAAGCACACACTTTTTTCCTCACGGTGTTTGCCTCTCATCTCTCTCTCTTTCTCTCTCAATACTCATAACATAAAGCTCTGATACCACTTTTATAAAACAAGTCTCGCTGTGCCACGCTAAAATATTTACTTTGTTAAAACAAAACTCACTACGCCACACTAAAATATTTTTCTGATAAATCTGCGGTGCTTTCATTAAATGAACGTGGTCTTTAAATAGGATAAAAATAACCATTTACATAATAAAACCTAACTAAAAAACTATTGAAACTGAGTAAAAACGAAAAGATAGATCTGACGCACTAGTAGAATAATAACATAATAAGAAAACCAAATCAGGAAACACATAGGAAAATTAAAACTAACAAAATTACAACTGTAGCCCTTAATTTTAAAGTTTATCTAACATAATCCATAACCAAACTCAAAAGGAGGGTAAACAAGTATATTAAAAAAAAAGACTTATAAATAGTTCAAAATGATTAAAACAAAAAATCAACCATAAACACTAGCTTCATTCGATCATAAACCATTTTCAAGACAAACTTCAACAATTACCTCTGAATGATTTTGTGTATTGAATCATACCTCAAAGATTTTGTACATGTCATAAGGATCTCAATAACACTTTGGCTTATAAAACCATAACTCTACCTAACCTTCCTATATTATAAGGTTAGTTCACCTATGACAACTAAAAATGGCCCATTTAGAACTAATTCTCATCATAGAAACCTCCATCAACTCTCACTAACTAGATATCTTACTCTATGTGAGTTAAAATACTAGTAGAAACTAGATAATCTTTCCTGAGTCCCTACTCAAAACACCTAATGCTATAGTGAAATAATTTCTCCCTTGAAAGTCATTCTATGTTCATCACATCATAACCACATCTTATCATTTCATTCAACATTAAACATCACAACCATTCATTCACATATATACATATAATTCACAATAAACATTAACAAGAAAATAGTAAGAACATTCCCAAGAAAATAGCAAAAAAACAACATATAATGCATAGCTCATTCATCACATTCTCACATAATCTTAAATCATCACATCATGTAATACATATAATTTACTTCAACCCAAACTCATCTCATTGCATCAATCACCTATTATTTATTTATTTCAATTTAAATATTAATATTTCATCATTTATTTTCTATTGTATTAACATAATATTCAAATACAATATTTTCATTATGATCATCAAAATGACGAAAAATATTACTCTAACAAGAAACCTCTAACAAAGATAGCAACGCTCAAAAGGTGAAGAATTAGATATAAATTTCAATCTAATCCAATAGTTAACTAAATAAGAATTCCAATTTATAGAAGAACAAGGTGGTACCCATATCAAGCCTACAAAATCTTTGAAATTGAAGTGGCACCTAACACTAAGTGGATAATTCTTGGTGCTAAAACCCCTGGCACTCATTTGGAAGACATAATATGCCATGGCCCCAAACTCTTAAAATTTTGTATATGTTAATAATAATTTATGACAATTAAATTAGGAAGATTTTTAACCTTTATATAAAACACGTCATTTAATGTTAATATATAAAAAAAATATAACATTAAATATAATAAATAAATAAAAACTTAGTAAGATAATTTTTTTGTCTCTCTTTTAGTCTCGGTTCGGTTTACTTACTGTATCCAGTTTTTCCTTTTTTTTCTTGTACTTTCTTATTTATGAAGAAAGCAAAAAGAAAGTTAAATACAAATTTATTATTTTTGCCCTTATTTTTTACACGTATTGTTCCATTATGAAAAAAAGTAACTCTATCTTGTTCCACTCAATACTAAAATATTAGTTTCTTATTTTTTTTATTTATAAGTCATTTGTATAATGATTTTTTATCAACCTAAAATAAAAAGTGAACTATTATTATCTTTATAGAATTTGATTGTAATTATGATTTTATTATCATATATTTTTCTTTTAATAATTATGTCTCTTGATATTTAATTTGATTTTGATAGTTTATTTTTTGGTCTTGAATTTTTTTTAATAAAAATACCTATGAAAAAGAAGATTTATTTTTTAAAAATGATAAAAGGAAAGCTACGTATGAAAATGAAAACAGTACAAATTTGATTTCTTTACCTACTTTGAATTATGATTGAATTATTTAATTATTTATTTTTGTTTTATTAGAGATAATAATTGAATCTACAAAGTTTGAGTATATTGTTTTGGCTCTCCCAAAATTACTGGTCGTAGCCGTCGCTAACCTATAATACCAATTTGTCAATGTAATATATTTGAATGTCATTCATCTATGGTTACTTCTAACTAAATGTAGTATAAACCATTCTAAGAAACCAGATTACCAAAGAGATATATTAAGTTAACACATCAAACATAGAATCAATCATTCAAATTAATAAACACAACTCATCAATCCTCCAACTAGTCAATTCATCTCATTCATCAATAGCAATCAATCTCAACTTAGATTTATACCACAACTCTCTACCAAATAGAATTCAATTTTAAATAACTAACTTTTCTTACTTGATTTAGGAGCACAAAACACAAATTTTTTCTGCCTTTATGCACTCATAACCACAAAGAAGGCAATATCTACAAAAAAAAATATTAGATCAATTATTTGATCATACCCTAACAATTCTAGTTCAAAAAAGATTTATCTATAGCTTTGAGATGACACATGCAATCCTTTAACCTCACACATGTATTAAGACTTTAAAAAAAACAAAAAAATGAACTAATTTTATTTAACAAACCGATCAAATAAAAAGGTAGACCTTGTTGCTAGGATTCTTATGATAATAAAAGATTTTAGCAAAACTTGTAAAAACATGATAATTATTATAAAATAAAACTCAATTACTATAAATTTCTATTTACAATAGTACTTTTAGTAATAAAATAATTAAGTGTTATTTATACTATTACTACCACTTTTAACTATTTTTTAAGTTTTTAAAGTAATAAAATAAATTACCAATTAACTGTTAGAATTTAAGATTAAGAAATAAAAGTATCCACCTTAAAATTCTCCAATTTATTCCATCTGCAAACACATTACAACAATAAAAAAAATTATAATAAAACTATCAAATTCTAAAATAAGCAATATTTCAAATACAATTATGAACTTAAAATAAAAAGAAAATAAAATCATATATTATCTATATATTTGTTTGTATGAAATAAAAGAATTGAAAAATAAAATATAAAGCAAAAGAATAATGTTATATTGTATTAAACCTATATAAATAAAATATTGAAAGAAAATGTTGTTATTAGAGAAGTTAGAATCAATGAAGGTAAAAGTAACCCGATTTTCACTGTTTAATTGAAAGAAGAAATAATTCTTTTTCTATGGCTTTCGTTATCAAGTTGCCAAGAAATAGTTGTTGGAATAACAACAAATAATATTTAAGTTGAAAGTGACAAATAATTTTAGAGTTGTTAACTCTCACTCTGTCTTCTATTTTCTACTTTACCAGCTAGGCTAAGTTTTGTGGAAGAAAAAGATTCATTGGTAACATAGCTTATGAGTGTGACAAGCATCATCAATCATAGATCCAGAAAATGTGCATCAAACTCCAAAACCATCACTTCACTTCTACTGTCACTATTGGTTATTATATGTTTTTGTCCCCAAATTTTTGTCGGTGCCTTTTTATTTACTCTATTCCATAATATTTGGAACTCTTCTCAGTTCTTTTTTTTTTCTTTTTTTACTGTTATCCAAATATTTTCTTACATTACAGTTTCTATCATTTTATTATTCCTTTAGTATTGAGAATCCAAACGTTAAAATAATGTAAAAAATTATGTTTTAAAATTGATAATACGTTTAAATATGAGATTTGATTATTTTAAATATTAAAAATATAAAGTAAAAATAAAAATTTTATAAATGATTTTCATTATTTAAAAATATTTATTTTTTCTATAACTTTTTCTTAGAATTATATTTTATTCTTTATATTATATCTTACCATATGTTTATCTTTTTTGAATATTGGAAACAGTATGTTTCTTCTGGTAGTGAGTTCATCAATCAGTCAATTTCTTGAATAAGATAAGTTGTTTTTTTTATTTCTTTTTTATACAGTTGGTTCTTTTTTTTCATGTTATCTGTTTTATCTCATGTAAATTTTGTGTTCTCACTAGTATAGTAAGGGAAAAAGACACCAGTTAGTTTTGTTTATAGGCATCAGTTCTGCAACCGATGCATATACAAACAAGGTAAAAAGGGATAAGCTTTTTGCCTCGGGTATGAACCGAATCAAAAGATGGTAGGATTATGCCTCAGTTTTTTAGTAACCGAGGTAGTAACATGTTTTTTTTTTTCATATTTTAGGCCTTTACTGAACCATGCTGTAATTTTGGAATTTTTGTTTTTTAGAAATTTTGAATATAGAATGGTAGAAGGAAATTTAAAAGCAAATGAGTTTTTATTAGATTGACAGCGTTATTGTACACTGATAGAACCAAGTGCTGATAAGAGAAATACTAATAGAACTAAGGTACTTTATTCCTATGTCTCATTGCAATGGTTATTTCTCCAAAGGAACCTCTGTTGTTTAGCTGCAACAACTGTTGGCCCTTCCACTCTATATATATATATATATATATATATATATATATATATATATATATATATATATATATATATATATATCATTCAACCAGTTCCACAATCATTGAAAATAAATGGATTTCAAGTTCATCAACAGAGATCTAAAGAACAATGTATTTGTTTCATTTTGTTACCTTGAAGGTTGCACCCCAGATTTCCTCCTCCTTAGCAAGAACTACAATGATCTTATTCTTAGGATTTTCATAACACATCAATCCTCCAAAAGTTAGGGAGTAGAAACATCATGTCCAATTAGAGAGCAAGAGTTTGAGCAATTAGATGAAGTGTTTTATTCTTAACACATTGAGAAAAAATTAAAGGGAATGGTGATACAAGTTAAGCACCTTGTGAGAAAGAAGCAAGTGACTTGCCACAAGCACCTTTAAGCAATTTTGCATCATCGGCAAACGCTACATAGCCATTAATAGTAATTTCCCAATACAAAGGTACCTTACCATATTGATCCTGTCAAAAATAGTAAAATTAAAATGAGGAAGAGAGTGATTACTGACAGAGGCCAAAAATAGGGTGGAAGTGGATTTGTCAAACAGTATGAACACAAAGCTCCCACAGAGATGGCCAACAAAGTGCTTAACAGGCTTTTCCTCTTCTGTTAAAACTGCATTTTCCCCTGCATTGCTCTTCAGTGTTCAAACTCCAAAGTGTTTCCAAAATCTGTATCCGACAAAAACCCCAACCTAAAATCAAAACAATAGCACAAAATCCCAACCCAAGATCAAAACAGAGACCCAAGATTTCCCAATTTCAGAAACCCAACTTCAAAATCCCAACCCAAGATTTCCTTTTCGCTCTGCAATGGCGGTGACGTTGTGGACGCAACGGGGAGGGAGCAGCAGCGAGTCAACAACGAGGAGTCACGACGGAGAGGTAGTGGTTGGATGGCAGCACCGACCATGGTGTTTGGAGATCTTGCGTGACAAAAGGAATCGTTGTAACACCCCAGTTTTTCGGAATGTCACGGTATAATTTTGTTTTCAAAACCTTTCTATAATACATTCAATTTACAGGCGAAATTATGTCATGACTATAAACATCGTTTGAAAATCTTAGAATATCACTTTTACATAAAAGTATCAAATTGGAAAACTTTTAAAAATAAATAATCAATCCCCGAACTTAGATATCCCAACTCTCACGTCAGCTACTTCAATCCAGTTTTATCTGCAATGCCATCTACTCCCGTACAAGTACGATCATCGTAGGTGGAAACCACATCCACAACTTTCAAGGTGAGTAACCAGAAATATCATAACACACAATAAAGCATATTTCATTTTAATCACAGAGTAATATAAACATATAACATATTTCATCACAACATCAATCCATTCATGACCCAATGTCGTTTCCTTTTACTGTGTCGTCATGACCTGTTATCACTAACAGGTACCTGTTCCTCAACAGGGCAATTCGAGCCGTCTTCCATCGCAACTTCCGACCTATCTCCCCGACTTCTCAAGGACTAACAAGTAAAAACACTGGCACTACGCGCACCAGTGCACTATACTAAGCACGAGCCGAAGTCTTTTGGGCGAGATATCCACCTCCCCGCGTAGAGGGAAGTGACACTCGAATCACTATCTCTTAAACGAGAGTCCAACAACATCACATTCTTAACGTAGCACAGCATGAAAAGTTCATACATGATCGACGACAGTATAAGGAAATAACATAGTTTCATGTCTACATCACAACTCAGTACACATTCTCAAAAACATGCATTGCTCAACAATCATAAAGTTTATCTCACTATTCTCAAAATATACAATGCTCCCTCATCATAATGTTCAACATGTCCTGCTCATCACCTTTCATGCATAGTCTCAATACTATATATATTAACTCACCGATCACAAACCAATACACATCCTTACTAATATGTATTAAAGAACCAATCATTGATTTAACACAATCTCAATACTTTTCACTTAAAAATCTCAATGATAAACATCAATACATCAAACACAAGATTTTACTACACCATATAAAAATACGACTTCATATACAACACTACAACATCTTATAAAAATACTACTACATCAAATAAATCACCACAAAAACATATAAAATTATTACGATAAAATATCACCACAACAAATAAAAATATTCACTTTTATAATTTAATTTCCATACTCTTTTCTTTTCATCATCAACGTTTACCAACACTTTCCTACCAATTTCACACATATTTTTTTTTAATAAAATGAACACCATATAATATTATATATTTATATACGTAACTAAAAAAAATCACTAACATAATATTATATATACACATACTATTATACGTACCTTATATGTATTACTGTATTATAACAATAATATATTATAATATATAAACCTTATATTACAGAAAGTGAAATCACGTCCATAATATAATTATATATTAAACCATAATAATTTTAGAATGATTATATTAAATCAATAAGCGAACCAAAAATTCCAACAAGTCACACGCGAAGATGNCATAGACAACTATTCATAAATTATTCACATATAGCTGAAATTACACCATTCATGCTAGAGACAATTTAAAACTCATCTCACCATGCAAGACATTCATATCAAAAGAGAAACAATACACAACAAGACAATTCTAGTTACTTTCCTTACAATGAAGCACAAGTAAAGAATAAATATTATACCACATTACAAAATATATTTCCCTATAACATGAAAACACTTATCAAAACCCTAAACCAATCATGTGTTACAATATAACCGGTTCCTCCCCTTACCTGGTGTCTTACTATTTTTTTGTTTCCAAAACCACCAAGAAAGCTTCAGAACGTCACCGATGGTTCTCCTATTTTTGATGCCTCGTTCTCTGCTCTATTTTCTCCCAGAAAACGTCTTTTCTCTCCCTTATGTTTCTAATTTTCGTTTTTTTTGCATTTAGGGTAACAAAATGCAAACCCTTTTTCACTCTTATCCTTTTTATCCTTTTCTATTCTATCTCTATCTTTTTAATATAAATAAAATCTCTCAGTTTATATCTAAAACCACTAAGATTT
>NC_028351.1:22577015-22584177 GCF_000741045.1 Vigna radiata var. radiata | reverse complement strand
TACACCCTCTCTTAATTAATTTCTACACCAGTTAAATAAAAGTAAAAGACCCTTTTGTCCCTAGGCAAAAATATAAAAATAAAGAAATAACATAAAAATTATGTTCTATAACACATTCAAAGTCTCAAAATTACTTTATTTTTAAAACTCCTATTTTCCCAGATCTTACAATCGTGAAGCAATGCGAGAACACTGTAGTGGTGACGACGACCTATTGGCGACCTTCTGGCGGAGACGACCTAGGGTTGGGGGTTTGTGAGGTTTTAATCGGTGAGAAAGAAGGATTCACCGATTGAATCGGTGAAATGGAACGAGGAAGTGTTTTGTTCGGTCAAAAAAGAAGGAGAAGGTGTGAGAAGGATGAAAATGGTGTTAATTGAAGTTCCAATCGGTCAGTTCAGAGGCAGGATGCATTCAACCGGTAGGAATGAAAGAAATTAGTGGTTTAAACAACCAAAAATGGAGAAAACTGGGTGAGTGATGATGAACCCTAGCAAATGCCGAAGATAGGTTTCAGGAGAGGCTATGCTGCAAGAATGGAAATGTCTCGCGAAGGCATTGGAAGCAATGAAGACGTGGCGCATATACTGACTCGGTGATACCCTTAACCGAAGTAATACATTTCTACTACCTCGATTCCTTCCTCCAACCGATGCCTATACGCAGATTATACGCTCCGGGTGTTTTCTAATCGAGATAATATTACTATTATGCCTCGGTTCCTGTTGAACCGAGGCCTATAAATTTGTTGAAATTACAGTACTTCAACCGCATTTATATTTTCTTTGGGTTTGTGTAAACCGAGACGTATTAGCCGCGTTAGAAAACCCTTTTTTTACTAGTGTCTTTATGCTAGTTTTTGTTTATCAGTGATCTTAATGGTGTTTCATGATTGTGTTTGCGTTGTTCATAGGGGCATATTGAGTTTTCTATACGATTAAGAGTGTTTTAGGGGTCATCAAGTTGTTGGTCGCATTTCATGTAAGGAAAACTAATTGCTTTAGTGTGCGTAAGTTGTATAATGTTGATTTTTTGGTATGTTGTTTGCATCATATTGATGCTTGTATTTAAATTGAATTGTATGGTTTAAGTATTGAATTGAGTTTTGCTTGAATGTTTTGACGGTTGTGATTCAAAGAACTAAAGAGCTAAGCAATTGTACAAATTGGTATAAGTTTAAGGTATATAAAATGTGTAAAACCATTTCTTTGGAAAAGGAATTCCAATTTGAACAATTGATCAGGTGTCATTTCACCTAAGTCACAAATTTAAGTGTGTTGTAATCTTATATAACATTGAATGATACTGGTGTGACGCTTAGCACAAGGTTGATTGTGCAAGTCTAGAAGCATTTTAGCTTGAGACTGGTTATCATGCCCTTTTTTTACTATTGAGCGCTCATTTTTGTGAATTATTTAGCGTTGAAAGGTAGCAAGGCACCGTTGAGCACTATACTTTCGCTACAGGTATGAATCAATTTAATTCCTTGACGTTGAGTGGTAGAAGAGTGTCGGTGAGCATGACTTTTTTGCGAGAAGAATGATGTTGTGTGCCAAGACTAACACTAAGCACCACCTTTTACGAGAAGTCTGACACTAATGCCACCTCTAAGTGCTTGCCAGTATATTAGTTGTGTTATTCTTGATTGCTTTGACATTGATTTTAAATTGAAAGTATATATGTTTGTTAGTATGAAGACTCTCTATGTGAAAATGAGGATGTTAAAACTGATACGTTTGAAAATGTTGTTCAACAAATTTCAAGGAGAAATTTTGTATAGTGGTAATGTTTAGTGTATGCATAGACATATAAGGATAAGAAAGGAAGTATTCTAAAATTTAATAATTATTCATACTCAAATAGAATAGAATGAGTTATGTGGTAAAAGTTGCAAGACGTCCTAGCTACAAAATTGTTGGTCCTATACACAAAGGATACTAATCTTGTAAGTTGTAGAGTGATAACTCCTTTGGTTATGACTCTATAGAGCATAAATATCATTACAAAGTGCATGCCTATGTTGAAGTCCTATGTCAAAAGTATGTATTCAAATAATTGAGTCTAGTGTCAACTGTGGATGTGTGTTTATCTGAATTGTTACATTTTATAAAATGTTTAGTTGATATTTGATATAATATAACTGTTTCATGATGTTTCTTTTGCACACTAGCTTATCTTGTCTCTTTCTTTTTTTGTTTATTGTTCTTTTTGTAATAATAACTTTCCTGTGTAAGCACATGGTGAATTAGGTGAAGATTTACGAACTTGGAATGTGATGAAATGATAGAATAAAAGATTTGTTTCCTTAGTGGTTTCTTCTATAGTAGTTCATTATTTGAGAAAAGTTCTTGTAGTTTTAATTTCTTAACGATCTCTTGTGTGATTATTAAAGTTTTAATATTTTATTTAGTGGTGTATGATGAAATATTACGTAAGTGACTATTAAAAAGAAGTGCACACTTGATCAAAACTATAAAACCCTAGAAAATGGCATTTTAGAAGGATGATAGTTTAAAAATAGTGAGATTCAGTTATTTTAATATTAAATGGTTTATTTATAAGTAGTTTTGTTATAAAAGAGTTTCATTATTTTAAAAATATTATCTCTCTAGAAACTACTTTTCTATAGTTCTCTACTTTCTCTCTAAGAGTTCTAACTTCTGATCATCTCTTTGACAATAACGAGGTACCTACGAGGTCTATGTTTCTACCCAATCAATTTCTTCAATAGAGTAAGAAAGTTTCGTCTCCTTTTTCTTTTTTCGTTCTTAATTGAGATCATGCTTGATGATCTCTTGTAGCATGTGAGTTGTAATGTCTTTTACTAATTTCCTGTTGATCAGAGGTCCTAAGGATTCTCTCTAATCTCTGTTTAGTGTTTTGTTGGTGTTTCTAGAGTTTCTTGAGCTCTAAGCAAGGGTTCGGTGTTTATAAAGTTCTGTTGTTTCGTGTAAGGAAGGGAAGCTAATGTTTGTCTTTAAATTTGATAATAATATGTGAAATTGTGACTGTTGGTATGTATGTTATTGTATATTGTTGACTATGTCTAAAATGATTGTTTTAATGTTAATTGTGTTTGATTAAGAATAATGAATGATATGATGCTTTATACTTTGTGAGAATTTTGTGTGAACTTGATAACGATTGAAAAACCGTTATTTTTATACTTAATTTTGATACTTAATGCACCCTTTTTGACTTAGAAACTTGCCTGAATTCATGATTTTGCTTTAGTTTTGTGAATAAGAGAGTTGAGGATATGCTTTATGATTTTATCACTAAATTCCCTTGATTTTGTAGGTTTTTGAAATGATTTGAAAGAGGTGCTAAAGTATCAAGGAGTTGTTGTGCAGAAAAGTCAACCAGACGGCAGAAAAACGAAGTGCTGAAAAATCCGCTAGCGTTGAGCGGCAACTTTGTACCGCTGAGCGGCAGCTTTGTACCGCTGAGCGGTGAACTCAAGTGTCGCGCTTACTGTCGGGCGGTGAAACCACCGCAGGTGGTGGACTAAGACCAGTTTTTCACTATTTTTCGCTTGGGCGCCATCGTTGGGGGTTATTCTGAGTGCCGCACCTACCGCCGAGCGGTGTACTAGTGGACCTGGGCCAAAATTCTATTATTTTTCTATGTTATATATAGACTCAGACGAACTAGAAGGGGTATCTTTTGGCAAAAGAGGCCCAAAAACATTCTCTTCACTCCTTAGAGGCGGATTTTGGATGCGGGAGCTCCAATATATCAAATCTAGGGTTTATCTTTTCATTCTTTTCATTATTTCCATCTAGTTTCACCATGATTATGGTGAACTAAACCTCTATTGTTGTTGGAGAATTGATGTAATCCTGTGAAACTCTCATATATTGAATTGATGCTTTATTCATATGCTTTTATTCATTAATTGTTAGGGTTTTTCCTCCACTATATTTGCATGTTTTTGTTTAAGACATTATTCAATAGCATAATCTTTGATTCTATCTATATGGAAAAGTATATGTAGGTCTAGACATGAGGGAATTCTCTTGGTAGCAATATTACCTAGACATAGGGATAGGAGGACCGATTACCTTAAGCTTCTGTGCGAATTATGTAATGCATGATCAATTGCTAGGGAGACTAGACATATTAAACTAGTAATTAGGAGTAGTCTCCTTTCACCAAGACATTGGAGTTAGGGTAAATTAGAAAGTGGCATTAACATTAATGAAAAAGTCGAATTCTTAGATATATAAGAGTGGATTAGGATGAACCCATAAACCCCAACAACATAATTCATTCATTCATCATTCACCTGCGTTATCTTTTGGTCAATTGATCAAAACCTTTGCATTCATATTTAATTTTCGTTTTTGCATTATAGAACCCTAATTTTTGTTATTCAAGTCTTAAATAATCAAGAAATCACACGAACGTTTAGGCCTAAGAGTCTCTAGGGAAACGATATTCGGACTTACCGTTTTACTATTACTTGATACGATCTGGTACACTTGTCAGACCCTTAACAGAACTTAGAGTAACTTTGTGAATGCAGTTGGTATGATTGTGTTGGTGTTGATTTTGGTGGAAATGATAAGAGTAAAGGTGGAAGTAGAGCTATAGATCAATTTGGTCTAAAATGGAGGTTTGAGAGGTGATTTTCTGAAATATTAGTCTAAAGTGAGAAGTTAGGATTCAGGGTAGTTAGTTTGGTCATTTGTAACTTGTTTGGGATGAGAATTAGCTTATATGTGTGTTAGAATGGAGTGATAGTCAATTTGAAGTGTTTGCAAAGTTGTTTAAGTGTATTTTGGGGGTTTGAACTAGTGAAATTTTGAATTTTAGGTTTTATTTCTAAATGGTCATTTTGGAGGGTGTTGGTAAGTCATTTGTGACTTCTGCAAACTCCTAAGTTGCTAAAAAATGAGCTAGAACTGGTGGAGTTTAATTTAGATCTCTAAAATGAGGTTTGGGTTAATTTTAGATTGAAATCTTGTGGTAAAACAATTTAAAACGAGTTTAGATTGGTTTATATACCTTTGGTTAGGTCCAATTTAGTTTAGAATACAACATAAGAGTGTTAGAAGTTGGGAAATATGCATAGGATAAGTCATGAGTGGTTGAAGGGTGCAAATTCTATAGTTTTTGTACTGCAAAATTATGCAGTCTCGTTGAGCGAGTGTGTTCTAGCTGAGCGAGCATAACACTTCTCGCTGAATGAGTGTGGTCGCTAAGCGAGTAGAACCCACTATTTCTATTTTCACACAATGACTCTTGGTGGTTGAGTGAGTGGGCTTGCAGACACTTTTATTTAAGCGAGCAGAATTGGTGGCTAAGTGAAAATATCATATTTTCAACAAAGTTCTTATATATTTTCTTAAAGTGAGTTCAATGTATGTGATTGATTGAATGATTGGTTTATAATACTTATTGTGAAACATGAATTGATTATAATATGAATTGGAAACAAGAATATGCATATGGTTTCAAACGGATTGAATGTAAAGGTGAAGCAATATCAATGGTTTGAAAGTTATGAAAGTTAGTTCCAAGGTGTAACTTCGTGGTGTGGTTTCAAGTATCTTTAAAATGAATGCAGGGAGCTCAGTATTGGGGGCTATCCTAACACTCTAATGATCTTTCATTCTCAAGTAGAGAAGATTGAATCATGTGGTAAAGGTAGTAGGAGGTCTTAGTCTAGGTGCTTCTTGGAGGCTTATGACGCAGTATCAAACTAACCTTGTGCAGGTGGTAGGGTGAAATTCATTGGCGGTTTTGGAAAGCAGTAGAGACCACAACAAGTGCACAACCCGCCATAGCTCGGCATTCATTCTAAGTTTGGACAGTTGGTATAGGTTATTGCATATTAAGATGTTTGGGATGGATTAAATTATATATGATTCCTATATGAAATGCTTTAAACTTATGATGTATTGCTTGTATATCTAGCTTATCCTTGTTTTTCTATTGTCTGTCTTTGTATGTTATTTCTCTTTTGCGATGATTACCTATGATGTAAGCTTAGGGAGTCGCCTTTTCAATTACTCTAGCAAAGGTGAAGCAGAGATGTAGATAGGTGGATTTACAAAAATAGATCTCTTCGTTGTAGAAAGTTTATTTTACCTAATTATTCTTTTTAACGTTTTATTTTAATAATTTTATATTATTGAAATAGAGTGTTACAAAAACAATATCTTAATTATACAGAAGAAGTATTTTCATGATGTTCACCATTTTGTAGAATTAAAGTAATATATTTAAAAAAAATTACATCATCATTGTTCGTAATACAATAAAAATAGTATATAATGTAATATAGTTATAATTATAAAGAAATCATACATACTTTAAAAGGATTGCCTTTTACTTTTTTCAAAATTTTAAACATATCAATAACTAAATCTGAATTAAAAATTTTAACTATTTTTTACTGTAAAATAATTATATTGTCTTCAAGTTATCTTTTATTTTATTTTGTAATTTTGTTTTGACAATTTTTGATATTTTCGCTATAACTTTAGGCAGAGGAGGAGAAAGTGTTAAAACAGTGGATATAATACAAATCATGTGCAGGAACAAGAAAGATTTGATGACATTTGTCCCATTAATAATTTTTCTACAGTGCATCAGAAACTGTCTTTTGATTCATAAATTTCCATCATACATATAGTGACATTTGCTTTTGGAAAAATACATAGTTACAAGCAAAAAGGTGCAGGTGACATTGAATCAGCATAACCTCTCCCTTAAAACATGGGTTATCATGCTATTTCACCTACTCCATGTTGACTTGACTTATTCATTACATGAGAGGGCAAAGGAAAGTTCTAGAAATACTAAGGGTACTTACTATTTACCAAAGGCTCTTGTCTTGAAAGAACCTTCAATCTACGTAGGATCAAAATAAAAGTACAAGCACTTGACAATATTATCATTGCTACAATATCAACTCATTTTGCTTCCAATTATGTTCCTTTTGAACCCATGAGAGGATATTTGGTAATAACTCAAATGGTGGGGTTGCTCCTGAATGATCCAAGAGCCTTAGCAGCACCTGCTCTCAAGATGAATTGGTGGTAGAAGGCTGCAATGGCTGCTCCAATGAATGGTCCAACCCAGAAGATCCACTGAACAAACATCAGGAACAAGATTATATCAGACAATAGTGGCACCAATTTTTTATCCTTTG
>NC_028351.1:22573571-22575085 GCF_000741045.1 Vigna radiata var. radiata | reverse complement strand
AGAATGCCAACCCCACCACAGAGATCACCCCCAGCGTTTACATCACTCTGGCTCTTGTAACCAATAACAGTGAGCACTGTGATGTAAAGGAAGAGAAGTGTGGCAATGAACTCAGCAATCAAGGCCCTGTAGAAGGACCACTGTGTGAGTTCCTCACCATCAATCAAGGGTGCTGGAGGAGGGTCATGGTAGTCCTTTGCAGAGAAGGAACCACCCTCAACATCATGCTTAGCCATTGCAATCTGCAACCACCCTTTTGACAATGATCAAGAAAAGAGAAAACTGAAAGAGAGGCTCACAGAACAAGAAACAAGGTTGTGTTTGATTAGTGTGAGATGAGAAGGGGTATATATTGAGGTGATGGAGTGACATTAGAGCATTTGATTAGTGCAATTTTACACAGAAAAACAAAGCGAAATAATAATAGCAATAAACTTTTTTGTTTTCGGTTTCGCTCCACCGACCTTGACCCCACTTCTGCTGCACCACCACCACCACCTCCCTACATTCATCTGTATGTTTCTTTCTCATTGATTTTGTCCATATTTGTATCTATAAACAAGAAAATCTAAATTATTATCTTTGTTCTGATTGTAATAACTAAAAAATATATATATATTTTTTATCTTGTATGAAAATAGAAAAGAAAAATGAGTGGTTACAACTATTAACAAAATATGTTGTAAGAATAATACACTTTTTAAAGTTGAGTGGAAGTTGGAAGCAAAGTGTTTGAGAAAAGCAAAGTGAAGTTTGAGAGTAATTGAAAGGTATGCCAATAATTTCTTTTTTAAATAACTTTTTGATAATAGGTGACCCTATTGATATGTATATTTGAAATGAATGAATTATAAGTTATTATTTAAGTGATTATAAAAAAATTATAAAAAAAATTAAAAACAAATTTATTTGAAAAGTTTGAAGACGTTGGTGCTTAAGGTAACTATTTTATTTTATTTATTTATTTATTTATGAGTTCAAGAGAGTTTGAAAATTTAAGGTGACATTTTTTTAAGGTTTAAGTAAACTCTTCATTAAAGTGAGTCTTAATACTCGTAAATAATACTATTCACATGGCTCATTGAATGACCCAGGTTTAAATAATTTTGAATTAAATTAAATATCATTTTTTTTTTCTTTTGCATGTTTTGGATGTGTCCTCAAAAAAAAAATCCCGTAAAATATGGAAAAGGTAATCGTAAAAATTAAATTGGTTCATTTAATTAAGTTTTAACTTTCTAAAAAATAAACTAAAGTTTTAATTATAATCAGTGTTGTAATTATTTGTAGCTAAATATTTTTGTTGTTAATACAATAAACTCTTAGACTATTCCCATTGAAAATGCATGAGGTTTGATTATTCATTTCTATTTTTACAGTAAAAATTTATCTCCATCTTTATTTTTATTATATTTTCAAAATGTGATTTATTTTGGTTGACGATGTCAAATATTAAGAAAATTATAATTATACAAATATAAGACTATTAAATAATAATTAGATAAATGTCAAAG